>NC_056450.1:9411416-9578916 GCF_018296145.1 Oncorhynchus tshawytscha | reverse complement strand
CTGGGCCAATTGTAAAATACGGTCAGTACAATACAATTGGCTTGACCCTCGGGTCATGAGTTGTGGTTTATTGATATATTAAAATACACTGCTCAAAAAAATAAAGGGAACACTTAAACAACACAATGTAACTCCAAGTCAATCACACTTCTGTGAAATCAAACTGTCCACTTAGGAAGCAACACTGATTGACAATAAATTGTACATGCTGTTGTGCAAATGGAATAGACAACAGGTGGAAATTATAGGCAATTAGCAAGACACCCCCAATAAAGGAGTGGTTCTGCAGGTGGGCACCACAGACCACTTCTCAGTTCCTATGCTTCCTGGCTGATGTTTTGGTCACCTTTGAATGCTGGCGGTGCTTTCACTCTAGTGGTAGCATGAAACGGAGTCTACAACCCACACAAGTGGCTCAGGTAGTGCAGCTGTTCTTGGACATCACATTAATGAAGACTAAATTGTGCCTACAGTTTTTGTGTAATGGGACCAAAGACATTTAATTTACTACGCAGCCTACTAAAGCCAGACAGGCCAGGTAATAAGACATATGGGGATATTGTGGCAATACTTAAAGGACATTTTTCACCAAAACCACTATTTATTGCTGAAAGGTTCCACAGAACAAATCAGTAAAAGGGAGAATCAGTTATAATGTTTGCTGCTGCATTAAAGAAACTAAAATCAGGCCGATTTTCTCGAGCGGATGGTCTAAGGGGCCAGAACATAATTACAAATCATTTGTAGGCTGCAATTTGACCGCAAGAATCCCAAACAGATTTGACTAAAACTTAATAAACCTTGCTTACATTTCTATACAATCACGTGTCTCTCTATTATGCGTGAGAATACTTGGGAACAGATTTCCAAAATTAAAATCAATTTGAGCTGATTTCCTGGTGTTTTTACAGTCTTTTGTGTCCAACAATTATTTATCCACTTGCTCAGAAAATTTGTGGGGCCAAATAAAACCACCCACGGGCCAAATTCGGCCCACGGGCCGCCAGTTGGGGAGCCCTGTTCTAAATGACACCACTAGAGACAGACTGTGGGCTACGGAGTGAAACTACATGAAAAGAGACTATCGACTGAAAGTAATCTGACCTTGGCAATGGTCATCGAAGTCAGTTTGTCAATGGAACTAGCTGCTAAAAAATGCTCAGCACTTGAGTTAATCAGGACGAGAGCACAGAAATGCAACTTAAAATCAGAGACGGGGAAAACAAGGCACATACTTCCACTGTGGCAAAGCGGGGGCATCAGACGTCTACATGCTGGTGTAAGGGCACAAATTGGTGGACAACAAGAAAGAGACATTCCAACAAAAGAAAAAGAGACGTGTTCATGCTGTTGAGCAGGAGAACACTGAGGTGAGTGACTCAACAGACCAGGAAGTCACACTGGATATACTGACTGTTAAAAGGGGGGGCCGCACGACTACTATGCCTCTCCCTTGCTAGAGGGGCAGCTGGTGCATATGGAGCAGCTGCAGCTGTATCTCGTGTCAGACTAAGTCTACAAAAATACACTGTGACAACGATAAATGTAATAACACCGGTAAATGTGACAACTTTTTTATTTGTAATAACTTTCAGATTTTTTTATGTAATGAAACTGGTAAATGTAATAACTTGCCGGTAAGTGATATAAGTTATATAAGTTATTACATTAACCGGTACTTATTACATTAACCCGTGATTTTTTGGGGGGGAATAATTTAATAACTTCAACCAATCATGTAATAACATACCAAAGTCTATGTTTTTATGTACTACTTCCCACATCCTGTACCCCCCACCCCCTACTGCTAATCACAACACAAACAAACTCATCCACATCAAACAGGAATACTCATATACACACACACACTCTGCTGGATTGCCTCTGAAGCTAAGCAGGCTTGGTCCTGGTTGGTCCCTGAATGGGAGACCAGATTCTCCTGGAAGTGGTGCTGGAGGGCCAGTAAGGGGCACTCTTCCCTCTCTTCTAAGGAGATCCCAGGGCAGTGAGGGGGACATTGCCCTGCGTAGGGTGTCATCTTTCAGATGGGATGTTAATCGGGTGTCCTAACTCACTGTGGTCATAAAAAAAATCCCATGACACCTCATTCCATCATGGCCATCTAATCATCTCCCTCATTCCTAATTGGCATATGTCACTCCTCACCTCTCCAGATGATGTGTGGTCAGCGTTCCGGCACAAAAATGGTCATCGTGCATCACCCAGGTGGCTGCCACACATTGGTGGTGGATGAGGTGAGTTTCCCCCCTACTATGTAAAGCACTTTGAGTACCTAAGTTGGTAGAAAAGTGCTATATAAAATCCATCAATCTGGCACTCCAGGCAGGCTCAAGCAAACCCTCAAAGTATTTAAACAATTTCAAATCTGAATGGCAGATCTGGATGGCACCAGGGCAACTGGTGTCAAATGAACATGTTGTGTAAACTTGCCTGAAATCACAAGCTAACACCTTGGCTTAAACTCAGCAGAGAATATCAAATAACTAATCCAGTCGGTAACACCAGCAACCGTTCAATCCAACCAGATATTTTTACTATAAAATAACTTATAATACTGTAAGGAAAACAGGACTTCTGTTTTGAAGATTACATATGGTTGATACTGAAAGTTATGATGAATGTTACTGCAACATTCATGAAGGGGTTATGAATGATTCCATAAAGGTGTTATCAATGCGTATGCACAGTGCATTCAGACCCCTTGACTTTTTCCATATTTTGTTACAGCCTTATTATTATAATTTTATTTAAAAAAATGTAATCCCTTTTCGTGGTATCCAATTGGTAGTTACAGTCTTGTCCCATGGCTGCAACTCCCATATGGAAGTTGAGAGCTGTGCGTCCTCCGAAACATGACCCAGCCAAGCCGCACTGCTTCTTGAGACAATGCCCACTTAACCCGGAAGCCAGCGGCACCAATGTGTCGGAGGAAACACCGCACACCTGGCGACCGTGTCAGCGTGCATGCGCCCGGCCCGCCACAGGAGTTGCTAAGGCGTGCCACACACCTGTCTATATAAGGTCCCACAGTTGACAGTGCATGTCAGAGCAAAAACCAAGCTATGAGGTCAAAGGAATGGTGCGTAGAGCTCCGAGACAGGATTGTGTCGAGGCACAGTTCTGGGTACCAAAAAATGACTGTAGCATTGAAGGTTCCCATGAAGGTTCCCATTGGCCTCCATCATTCTTAAATGGAAGAAGTTTCTCTTCCTAGAGCTGGTCGCCCTTGCCAAACTGAGCAATCAGGGGAGAAGGGCCGTGGTCAGGGAGGTGACCAAGAACCCGATTGTCACTCTGATAGAGCTCCAGAGTTCCTCTGTAGAGATGGGAGATCCTTCCAGAAGGACAACCATCTCTGCTGCACTCCACAAATCAGGCCTTTATGGTAGAGTGGCCAGACGAAAGCCACTCCTCAGTAAAAGGCACATGACGGCCCGCTTGGAGTTTGCCAAAAAGGCCACTAAAGGACTCTCCAACCAGGAGAAACAAGATTCTCCCTATCCAACCATTGTTTATGGAGTTTGTAACTATGGGAGAAAGTTCACCCGTCTTACATATGACGAGCATCTTTGGACCGCATACTGTGATTCCGTCACTTGCTGCAAGCTGAATGCAAAGGTGGGCTTTGTTGTTGTCAGCACACACCTACAACATCAAGTACCACAAGTCAGAACAGCACTGCAACGCAGATGGACTTTCCAGGTTGCCTGTGGTCAAGCCAGATTCATGCCAAGTGGACATCTTCTACTTCAAACAAGTGGAAAATGCACCAGCCACTTCAACACAAGTCTGGAAAAACACCAGAAATGACCCAGTGTTATCTGTAGTGATGGACATCGTCATCAGAGGTAGAGCCTCGGGAGATGCTCCGGAACTGAAACCTTACCTTTCGAGGAAAACTGAGCTGTCAGTACAGTCCGGTTGTCTGCTGTGGGGAAGGAGAGATATCATTCCACCTTCGTTGAGGAAACCAGTGTTGCAACAGCTACACTCAGGTCATTGTGGAATGGTTTGCATGAAGGAAATTGCACAAAGTCACTTCTGCTGGCCTGGATTAGATGGAAGCATTGAAGAAAAAGTCAAAACATGTTCCTCGTGCCTTAAGGTGCCACAACTTGCACCTCTTCATCCGTGGGATTGGCCGGAGGAGGCATGGTAACGCATAAACATCGACTTTGCAGGTCCATTCGAAGACAGAATGTTTCTTATGGTCGTGGATGCTCCTGGCAAGTGGCCAGATGTTGCCATCATGTCCTACTGCTGCTGTGAAGACCATCGAGATGCTTGGAGAAGTGTTTAGCTGCCACTCCAACTCGTTAGGGACAACGGACCACAGCCAGTGTCGCAAGAAATGGTCACGTTGCAACAGGTGAATGGCGTACAACCCATCAGGTCCTCGCTGGATCATCCATCTACCAAAGGGTTGGCGGAGAGGTTTGTAGACCATGAAACATGTCTTAAAAGCGCCTCTGGGTCAAGGGACTTGAACAGCTTTGTGATATCCTATAGGAACACACCTTACTATGGGTTCTATGTATTGTAGACTGAGCACCTTCAAGATAAATGGTTAAACTGATTCCCATCTCCCGTCACATCATTATTGAATTGTTATAGACATGGTTATGAAACCCACGAGACATGACAGAAGATGTTACCCTTTATAAAAACCACCACCTTGAAAAAAATTCTACATCCTTAACTTCTTCCTGGGTCAAAGGTTCATTGGAGGCGGGGCTGTTTTGAAAAGCACGAGTCTGCACTCTCTGTGTTGGCAATTTGATTATTCATTTTGTCATTTTATGCAAGGCCTTAATATGTGTCAATGGGTTTACACAGTTTATAGTAATGAAAAAATCTATGTGTTTAAAATAATTGATCAAATCACATGATTAAGTGATTTATTTACAATTTAAGAAGTGTGGTTTGAGCTACTGTGGCCACCATCTTAGCTTTGCCATCTTGTCTGCTTATTTGTCATTGGTGTTACTGTCACTGGTCTTACTAGTCACTGCATGGTGGTAATGGAGTAGCGTTAATAGTGTTACTGGTCTGGTGTTACTGTCACTGGTGTTAATAGAACAATGTCATACAATATAACTTTACACATACCCGTTTAAAGTACATTATTACTAATCAAAACATGTTCTTAATATTATCATTAACCCTTTCTGTCTTTGATTATATATGCTAATTAAATAGTCAAATGACATTCTGGAAAGCCTGAATTGTCATCTACAATATAGGTAACACCAGTGACAAAAAGGCAGCACAAGCGTAGAATGACCCAGTCAAGTCTTCATGCCATGTTGCTTGAGAAAGACAAACAGATGAACAACGTGTTTACACAACATCATCGTCAAGTAGGCCTAGCCCTAATATCATGGTATCCTATCTCAATCATCATACTTACACAGGGCCTGCTCTTGCCTTTCGGGGACCCTAAACAAGATTTGGTTGCCCCCCCGTAACAAAATGTGGAAAAAGTCAAGGGGTCTGAATAATTTCCCAATGCACTGTATAGACACCCTTATGCCAATTTAATGACAACGATGGGATTGCAGCTCTCTCTAGTGACAAAAGAATGAACTGCAATTGATTGTTACCATACTTATAATCCAGCCACCAAGGGGTGCATTCTTCATGCAAACCAGCAGGCATTTATTTGTGCAGGCTCCACAGAAGGTGAGAACAAAATTCAAAAGGAAGAGACCTTCTTTAAGACCATTATGTGTACACAAGCCACATTTGACCACTGCGGGCATCTGTCTTAGTAAATGAACATATTAGGCCCTATCTATAACAAGAATAAGTTGCACTTGATGGGCCCCTGAATTGACTAAAACTAAAATACTGTATGTTATACTGGCATAGTCTACATTTCCTCCATTAACACACACACACACAGTCTTGTATAACTAACCTTGTGGGGACACACAATTCAGTCCCACTCAAAATCCTATTTTCCCTAACTCGTACCCTTACCCTAACCTTAAGCCGAAAAGCTAAACCTAACCCTAAAACTAACCCTAGCTCCTAACACTAATTCTAACCTTAACCCCCCTAGAAATAGCATTTGACCTTGTGGGGACTAACAAAATGTCCGTAGTTGGTCACATTTTTGTTTGTTTACTATTCTCGTTGGGACTTCTGTTCCCCACAAATATAGCTAAACACGTCCACACACACACGCGCAAACTCTCTCTCTCCCTCTCTCACTCACACACATATAAACATATGACAAGGGGGCCATACTTCCAAACATAAGCAACCATTTAAATGTAAACAATTTCTCTGGCTCAAAATGCGTATCAACCAATTAACGTGACAGGTGACAGAGCGCTAAATTGTAGCTGGTCCCATTAGATAATGGCACACATTAGCGCTATGCGCACCTCACCAGATGGCAGGGATTATATCCTGAAACAACCAATTAAATCGTTAACGTAGATGGATGTGTTCCAACAATTGTTCACGTAAGCATCCTTAACATACAGTACCTCAGTCCAACAACATGTTCTGATCATCAAAGCAACTCTCCCTTGTGTTTGACAGACTGGTCAAATTGCTCTCTGTGTAAAGTGACGGGTCAATGTAATTGTCGCAGATTTTTGCAAAGGGTATGAATCTCACATGAGTCCCCCCCCCATTTGTTTTTTTGATATACATGTATTTTTTTTTTTTTTATTTATTTCACCTTTATTTAACCAGGTAGGGTAGTTGAGAACAAGTTCTCATTTACAACTGCGACCTGGCCAAGATAAAGCATAGCAGTGTGAGCAGACAACACAGAGTTACACATGGAATAAACAATTAACAAGTCAATAACACAGTAGAAAACAAAGGGGGAGTCTATATACAATGTGTGCAAAAGGCATGAGGAGGTAGACGAATAGTTACAATTTTGCAGATTAACACTGGAGTGATAAATGATCAGATGGTCATGTACAGGTAGAGATATTGGTGTTAGTGTGTTGAAAAGGGACATAGTCTACACCCAACAGCTTGAATGTGTATATGGTACACCTCAATTCATGATGAACCCCATTAGCCACCTTGGTTGTATTCCATATGTAGCCTCTGCTTCCAGGCTGATGGGGTGAAAGCCTGGTGGATCCTACCCATAGACTGATTACGCCCTCTCCTGGCGAAGAGACATCAGTGTAAGCTACCATTAGTAAGCTTTATTGTTATGTAGGCTACACTTACATGTAGGCCTAGAGCGTTTTATAGGCTATGCATTATTATAATCATCCATTTCGTCACATGCGTTTTGAATCGAGCATCAAGGACCGGCAGTGAACAGTTTTTTCCTACAAAAAAATGGTAGCCTTCATGACTGCTGTTTGACAAATCCCTAAGGCTCTTCTGTTTTTGTTTTTTACGATGTACAATAAACATACATGTTGTAAGGAACTCATTTATCTTTTTGCCTTAAAAGCACATGGAGGTGTGTGAAACAGATTAACAAAAACACAAGATTTTGTCATATAAGCGAAAATGTTGTCTAATGTTAGTAGTAGCTAGAATCCTAGTCAAGCATGTATCAATGCAATATCGGCTCACAACATTTTGTTTCAGACCAACATAACAGAAGTAAACCTTAAATTTGTAGGTTTAAAATAGCCCTCTAGTGGCGACAGTTGATCTATTTTAAGAAATGCCATTGGTTGGTGCATATAAAGACTAAGATCTTTGATAGGCTGATGAAGAATTTGTTACAGGATATAATCACTGCCACCTGGTGAGGTTAGCATTAGGGCTAACGTGTGCCATGTTATCTGATGGGACCAGCTACAATTTAGCGTTCTGTCACGTGCAAGTAAATCGATGATTTGAATTGGCTGATAGGCATTTTGAGCTGGAGAAAGTATTTACATTTAAATGGTTGCTTATGTTCGCAAGTATGCCCCCAACGTGTATTACTTGTTTGTTTACATTTTCCTAAAACACATGATCTGAACGTTTGGCCATCAGCTACTAACAACTAAAGAGGAAGAAGCGAAAAAAAACGGCCCAAAATCTCCACAAAATATTACCAAGAAATTACACATTTTTGTATGGAGGTCAATAAATGTCTAATTTAGTTAACAGCAAAAAATAATTGCTAATTTCCTACGTGAGGCTTATTTGATCAAATAGAAGTTTCATAATGGTTAGGTAGCATTTCGGCAACTTTGAAAAAAACGACATTATATCAGAGCTGTGCCTGTTGGCGCCTATCTGCCGTCTCATTGGCTAGAATGGTCCTACCTAATCTCGCCTCCTCCCGCCTGCCTTCCATTTTTGAGGACATGTATTTCCATTGTTAGAGCGGTCCCTCGAGTATCTTGTCAATATAATAGATAATGGTCGCACTCCCCTGCTCAGACATTGCATGCATCAACCAATGGTTGGGTGCCACATAATCGACAGTGTCATCGACTGACCGATTGCTTTAACATATAATATGGTTTGCTGATACTTAAAATACCTATCCAGGCCTTGTAAGATCTGTCATGTGTCAGTAATGCAACGCGCCCAATCTTTGTAACAACTACCATACCAGTCACGGTGAGCCCTGCCCATTGTGCATGTGCCTCATCCTCCCACCTCTCGTTATCGCACGCTCAGTATTATGCATAAAATGTATGTCAGTAGGGCAGCGCTGAGCGCTCGCCCCGGCACATGCAGAGTGCACATGCATCGTGGCTTTAGTAAAAACATAGCAGGTCAGGTTGAATAAGCACATTAAAACTCCCCTCAGCTCTGGGTACCGGCCAATGAGAACACACCCAATAGTAAAAGGAAGGAGGGAGAGAGTGACAGTAGAGTGAATTAACAGGGGACATATAGTGAGATGAGATGCACCCCTTTAACCAAACAGACACAACCGAAGTTGAGAGAGGACACCGGGAGCGAGTCCCATTTATTTCAGTTACCTGAAAACGTTATTGATGTGGCAGTGGTGGATTGGTGTATTATTGGGTGTGTCTAGCCTGGCTAAATTCATTTCATTTTCGGAGATGCTGATGGGGCTGTGTATTCTTAGGATTTCAGAAAATCACTTGTTTGTTCTTGGCTTGTGACACTCAAATCCGCTGAACCAAGCAACTCACTAGTCTAGTAGCCTAGAGTTCTTCCGAGCGCAGAACGGATTCAGGTAGCTTCCGAGAAAATCTCTCCTGCACACCTGAGACAATTAGACATAACTGTTCTGCATAGCATACAGCTGGACATCACTGTGCGTACAGTATACGACGGAAGTTTCAGTCGTTTGGCAGATCAATACGATTGTCTTCAACCGCGCGCTCGTTCTATGGGTCAATTATCCACGCATAACTAGTTCTCGACTCCTACCTGTCTCCACTTGAGTATTGATCCTGCAGCTATATATCGAAAAGTCAGCATCATTCACCACAGCAAACAAAAGACACATCAAGAAACATGGACACTCCAGGTGGTAAGTATTATGATTGTGATTATATTTGTTGCAATTTTTTTGTAGTTCAATATTGCATTTGGCGTTGGAGTTATACCTGCTTAGTTGAGAATGCTGAAGGTTTTTAAAATTGTTAACATTTTTGTTATTGTGTTGCATTGGTATGGTTTCTCTTTGCAGTCGTGCGTAATTGTGCGCAAATACGTTCCCATTATGAGGTTTTGCATTAAGTGTCTCCTCATCAGCATATGTTAGAAAGGCAGTCGAGTTAATACGATTGAAAACAACGTTATTAGGCTAGCACCGCATGTCCAATTCTATATGTTTATCAAATTGCGAGATGAGAACAATCCATCTTTATAGCAGGACCCTCATGGTTTTTGTGCATTATCATCCCATGCATGAACCTGGAAAATGAAATCAACCCTGTTTTGATATAAGTTATGAAAGTTGTAACATCCCAAGAAGTGGGTGTTTTCTTTTAAGCCTGCAAAGGTGCACTCCGAAAATGTTACAAAGTTTTGACGATGATGATACGTGACAGTGCTTGAAGTTCACGCAGCTTTGTTGACCCACTTCCTGTTTTTCCTCATAAAAACAAACTCACGTGGAGCGACCTGTCATTGGTTCCAACGCATTCGATGCCTTTTGCAAACAGTAGGCAGATTATTTTGTTTTCGTGCGTAGTGGTTCCCAAACTGTGGGGCGACCCCTTTTTTTATATACACCTCCGTTCAAAAGTTTGGCTTCACTTAGAAATATCCTTGTTTTTGAAAGAAAAGCAAAAAAAAAGTGTCCAATCAAATTGATCAGAAATACATTGTAGACATTGTTCATGTTGTAAATGACTGTTGTAGCTGGAAACGGCTGATTAAAAAAAAAAAAAAAGTTTAATGGAATATCTACAGAGGCCCATTATCAGCAACCATCCCTCCTTTGTTCTAATGGCACGTTGTGTTAGCTAATCCAAGTTTATAATTTTAAAAGACTAATTGATCATTACAAAACCCTTTTGCAATTATGTTAGCACAGCTGAAAACTGTTGTTCTGATTAAAGAAGCAATAAAACTGGCCTTCTTTAGACTAGTTGAGTATCTGGAGCATCAGCATTTGTGGGTTTGTTTACAGGCTCAAAATGGCTGGAAACAAAGAACTTTCTTCTGAAAGTCATATCTATTCTTGTTCTGAGAAATGAAGGCTATTCCATGCGAGAAATTGCCAAGAAACTGAAGATCTCGTACAACGCTGTGTACTACTCCCTTCACAGAACCACGCAAACTGTCTCTAACCAGAATGGAAAGAGGAGTGGGAGGCCCTGGTGCACAACTAAGCAAGAGGACAAGTACATTAGTGTCTAGTTTGAGAAACAGACGCCTCACAAGTCCTCAACTGGCAACTTCATTAAATAGTACCCGCAAAACACCAGTCTCAACGTCAACAGTGAAGAGGAGACTCCGGCATGCTGTCCTTCTAGGCAGAGTTACAAAGAAAAAGCCATATCTCTGTCCAGTGTCTGTGGCCCATCTTAATATTTTATTTTTATTGGCCAGTCTGAGATATGGCTTTTTCTTTGCAACTCTTTTTAGCCCATAGATTACAACATTTAAAAAAATAGAATTTCTTTATAGAATTGCACAAAAAGAAGCTTTAAAACTGCTAAATATTCTTCGCACCACATGACAAAATGTATAGAATTGCAGGAACTAAGCTTTAAACTGGTAAAATTGTCTCCACCAACAAGAGGGGTGTGAACAATTTGTGTCAAGAACAGTGCTTGTGCACACAGAAATAGACGTGGCGCGGGTACGCAGGGGGCCATGGGATATTCCCCAATGATGGAAGGGGGGCCTGAGTGAAAAAGTGTGTAAACCCCTGCTCTATACCACCCAGTTGGCATTGAGATAATAAATAGGTAGAAGTGTTGTGATTACTATTGGAGGCGGGAGCAGTGATATTGGTTCATAAGGCAAAGTTTATGGCCATGGGAAGCTCTACAGTTACACATTGGGCGTTGTTTCATAGAGGTTAGCCAAAATACACCAGGCATCATAATATTTGTTCACCTATTCCACTTCCGGCTGTTGAGTGGTAATTCATTTACTAACTCTGCAGTCACGTTCCAGTACATGGATGGAAACGGCTTTGGGTCAAGGCACCCGTTTCCACAGTCGTTTCCATCACATGGACTGGAACCACTCAACAGCTGGAAGTGGAATAGGTGAACAAATATTGTGATGCACTCTGCAAGTGCATCGACGTGAGGATGAATTGAGAATGCGAGGAGTGCATTCAGTGGGAAGGCTCACGCTCCATGTCAGAACTTGTTCCATGTCAGTTATTATCTGTAAAGGGCAATGGGGCGCGTCAGAGCTCTGCATTCTTTACTATCTTAATCATTTATTGCTAAAAAAAATACATTCAGTAACGTATTCAGTAACTATTGGCCTTTATATATGTGCCTACATTTGGCTAGGCTAGGGTTAAATTTAGGATTTAGGTTAGCTAAACGGTTAGGGTTAGGTGATATGCTAAGTAGTTGCAAAGTAGCTAATTAGCTAAAATGCTAATGTTGTCTGTGATAAGATTCTAACTTGGTTTGCTAGATGTTTGTGTTATACACCCACCCATCCACCCTGTCTTATATAACCATACCACACCCACCCATCCACTATGTCTTATGTAACCATACCAAACATAACATATCATACTAAATGGAGTGTTCCTGATTTACATACAGAATAACACAAAGTGCTCTGAGACCAGGTTGTGCTATGCGGTGCATGGGTGCATGGGTCTCCTTGGAGCGAACTCAGAACATCCTCAGCCAACGCTACATCCTGCTCTATTTATTTTTCCTCTTTAATTATGACAGAGACTATATGCCGCGTGGAGTGCTTAGAAATTCTGACTTCTGATGGGAGCTTCATGCAGTGCGAGTCTTCCCACTGAATGCACTCCTCGTATTCTCAATTCATCCTCACGTTGACGCACTTGCAGAGCCGCGTGCGGCGCGTGATTTCCCAGGACCTCCTCCCCTGCAGTTCTCTATCTCTCTCAGCTCTGTCTTCTCTCTCTCGGACACTTCTGTTGTGATGCTGCCTGAGGTGATGGAAGGGGGGGGGGGTTGGTCAGTGGATCAGCCATTTCATGCATTAACTTTATCTGTAGTCACGTTTTCCCACCTCATGCGCACTTTATTGTATTCTAAGCAAATACATTAGTCCTGATTCCTATAGCGTATGTCCCTTGCATAAACATCTGTCCCAAACTCATACATTAAATATACATGCAGGCAATCCCATAACATAATATAACTCATTCTATCCACCCCCGTTGAGGCCCTTTGGCCCACTGGGGGCAGGTGAAATTGGACAGGCTGTGAATGCTTCCCTCCTGCTGCAGCATATGTTTCAGCCACAGAGTGCACATCCAAAGACAATTCACCTTTAACTGAGACCGTGTCCTACTTCTCTACTCCTAGCTAGGTTAATGTTATAGACATCGAAACACACTCCTCATGGGTATATGATGTTTACTGTAATGTACAGTATTTACTTAGCTCATCATCCTGTTGCATCCTCGTATTACATAGGATGCATTTGCATCTGTACATTTGGATCCTGGCTTTAATATTACATCAACAATAATTCACTGACTGTTATAATCTAACATTTATGTGGCGTAAACATCGTATGGAGCCGAATGTGTGCCACCCTCCATGACCGGTCATTGCACAAAACACTAGCAGCCTTACAGCGTTGTGTGTGGCTTCCTGACCCACAGCACAGCAGAGCGCAAACAAGAGGAAGGATAGAATAGGGGGGAGGAAGATGGGCGGAAGGATTGTTGTGCCTGTAAAGTGCTCAATGCTCACATTTCTCTGCCTGCCTGGCTCAACTCACCCACTCAGGCAGATTAGTGGCTGTAGGGGTTACTGACCTCACGATGGGAAGCTGCTCGCCTCACTCTCCAACCTGCTGCCGATT
The DNA here is from genome assembly GCF_018296145.1 of Oncorhynchus tshawytscha. Taxonomy (NCBI): domain Eukaryota; kingdom Metazoa; phylum Chordata; class Actinopteri; order Salmoniformes; family Salmonidae; genus Oncorhynchus; species Oncorhynchus tshawytscha. The sequence goes on along the minus strand of NC_056450.1, from coordinate 9,565,491 downwards.
CCACAATTAACACTAGTGTCTGTCTGCACTGACCTCAATTCTAACTGGCTTGCCAGTGAGTGTATGGCTATTTTGTCTTCTCTGAGTTACATGGGGCATCCTCTGGAGTTTGCTATGGGCTATGTAGTATAATCCTACTGGGTGAACATCAAAGACAATTCACAAATTCCTATGGCCCCCTATATTTTCTCTCCTGTCATGAGGGCCATACCATGATGTCCTCTGAATTGGAGTTAATTGACAAAAAAGGCCAGGCCCTATACTTGGCAAAGAGCTCTATGTAATGGTATATTATGGGAGTACCGAACAGTATATGGCAGTATAGTCAAGCTTAGCCTTGGAGAGGCCTGTAAAAGCTGATTATTTACTGACTAGGCTACCATTTATGGCATGGTAGTTCAGTCCTAAAGGACGCTCACAAACGTAAACACAGAAGTAGCTCACATGTGTTCAAGTGGATATGCAATGTGTTTGGGTGGGTGTGGAGGTTTGGCAAGCCCCGGCTGGGTCTGGAGGCAGTCTGTTTCCAGTCTCAGGTAGTGGCTGGCCAGAACAGGACAGCAGGTCCCTGTCATATGTCTGCTAAGACTTGCTCTAGATCTCTGGCTCTGCAGTGTGTCAATAATAAATCCTGTAGCACGTGCTGGCTGAGGGATTATAAAAACACTTGAGATAAACAAATACTTGGTTCAGCAGCACCACAGGGAAAAACGGAGAAGTCAATAAGAGGAAAGAAATACAAACCCAGGGCAGATTTACTAATGTTTCTCATACAAATGTAAGACTCCATGACAGGTGCATAGTATTTGGGAATATAAAGTGCCTTCGACAAGTATTCATACCTCTTGACTTTTTTCCACATTTTGTTACGTTACAGCCTTATTCTAAAATTGATTTTTTTTAAATTCTCTCAGCAATCTATACAAAAATACCCCATAATGACAAAGCGAAAACAGGTTTATCAATTTGAGCAAATGTATTACAAATAAAAATCTGATACCTTATTTACATTAGTATTGAGACCATTTGCTTTGACACTTGAAATTGAGCTCTCAAGTGCATCCTGTTTCCATTGATCATCCTTGAGATGTTTCTACAACTTGATTGGAGTCCACCTGTGGTAGATTCAATTGATTGGACATGATTTGGAATGGCACACAGCTGTCTATATAAGGTCCCACAGTTAACAGTGCATGTCAGAGCAAAAACCAAGCCTTGGGGTCAAAGGAATTGTCCGCAGAGCTCCGAGACAGGATTGTGTCGAGGCACAGATCTGGGGAAGGGTGCCCAAAAATGTCTGCAGCATTGAAGGTCCCCATGAACACAGTGGCCTCAATCATTCTTAAATGGAAGAAGTTTGGAACCACCAAGACTCTTCCTAGAGCTCTCCGCCCAGCCAAACAGAGCAATCGAGGGAGAAGGGCCTTGGCCAGGGAGGTGACCAAGAACCCGATGGTCACTCTGACAGAGCTCCAGAGTTCCTCTGTGGAGATGGGAGAACCTTCCAGAAGGACAACCAACTCTGCAGCACTCCACCAATCAGACCTGTATGGTAGAGCCAGACGGAAGCCACCTCTCAGTAAAAGGCACATGACCGGCCGCTTGGAGTTTGGCAAAAGGCACCTAAAGACTCTCAAAAAAGGAGAAACAAGATTCTCTGGATTGATGAAACCAAGATTGAACTCTTTGGCCTGAATCCCAAGCATCACGTATTGGTGAAAACCTGGCAACATCTCTACAGTGAAGCATGGTGGTGGCAGCATCATGCTGTGGGGATGTTTTTTCAGCGGCAAGGAAAGGGAGACTAGTCAGGATAAAGGCAACGATTAAAGGGGCAAAGTACAAAGATTCTTGTTGAAAACCTGCTTCAGAGGGCACAGAACCTCAGACTGGGGCGAAGGTTCACCTTCCAACAAGACAACGACCCTAAGCACACAGACAAGACAACTCGGGACACGTCCCTGAATGTCCCAACCAGAGCCCGGACTTGAAAATAGCTGTGCAGTGACACTCCCCATCCAACCTGACAGAGCTTGAGAGGATCTGCAGAGGAATGGGAGAAACTCCCCAAATACATGTGTGCCAAGCTTGTGTCATCATACACAAGAAGACTCAAGGCTGTAATCACTGCCAAAGGTGCTTCAGCAAGTACTGAGTAAATGGTCTGAATAGTTATGTAAATGTGATATTTCAGTTATGTTTTATGAATTTGCTTTGTCATTATGGGGCCTGAGAGGGTATCGGTCCACCCACTTGGGAGCCACGCCCACCCACTGAGGAGCCAGGCCCAGCCAATCAGAATGAGTTTTTCCCCACATAAGTGCTTTATTACAGACAGAAAAACTCCTCAGCACCCCCTCAGACGATCCCACAGGTATTTGGTATTTTATTAGAATCCCCATTAGCTGTTGCAAAAGCAGCAGCTACTCTTCCTGGGGTCCACACAAAACATATAAAACAGAACATAATACAGAACATTAATAGACAAGAACAGCTCAAGGACAGAACTACATTTTTTTTTTTAAAGGCACACGTAGTCTACATATCAATGCATACACACAAACTATGTAGATCAAATAGGGGAGAGGCGTTGCTTTATCTGTTTTTTGAAGTAGCCGGATGTGGAGGTCCTGAGCTGGCATGGTTACATGTGGTCTAAGGTTGTGAGGCCAGTTGGATGTACTGAAAAATTCTTTAAAATTACATTGGAGGCGGCTTATGGTAGAGAAATTAACATTAAATTCTCTAGCAACAGCTCTGTTGGACATTCCGGCAGTCACCATGCCAATTGCACACTCCCTCAACTTGAGACATCTGTGGCATTGTGTTGTGTGACAGAACTGCACATTTTGGAGTTGCCTTTTATTGTCCCCAGCACAAGGTGCACATGTGTAATGATCATGCTGTTTAATCAGCTTCTTGATATGCCACAACTGTCAGTTGGATGGATTATCTTGGCAAATGAGAAATGCTCACTAACAGGGATGTAAACAAATTTGTGCACAAATGGAACATTTCTGGAATCTTTTATTTCAGCTCATGAAACATGGGTCCAGAACGTTACATGTTTATATTTTTATAGTTATAGTTTATATTTTTGTTCAGTGTAGTTTATATTCGAAGTATACATACGGTAGGCTAACTATTACCATGACACCTTGTGTAGGGCAGTGATAAAATTATAGCAGCCACCTGTCTCAAACTCACCAAGAAATGTTTTTTATAGATTTTTTATTAGGTAGCCCGTTCGAGTGGTTCTCTCTCTATGAGAAAACGGGATTCACTTTCTCCATAGCTTACTGTCGGTGAAGAAACGAGTACAGTTCACTACCACAGCATCCCTGGGACTCCCCCAGTATATTAATTTTAATCACGGAACCGGTTTGTGATTGTTGTAAATGTCTACACGATACTGCAAATTTGGTCCAGGCAGTAACCGTGTCAGAAGTCCATGTGAGTCGGCGGTCAGGTATCGTGCTGCTTGCGGGCGCTGGGCATGGAGGGAGCAGAAGCACCGCATAGCCCGCGCGGCCGTATCTCGGGGGTGCAAGAGATGCAAAAACATTTTTAGAGAGGATGCGAAGGCAGACGAACAGAGGATAACTTTAAAAAAAAAAAGAAAAACAGAAAAAGAGCAACGTTGATTTATTTACTGTAATTTATATTGACTGCCTATATAAATACTGAAGTTGTTTGCGTGACGCAAAAAAAATGTCTAGCTAGGGTTCCATTCAATTGGCGACAGATTTTCATGTGAATATTCTCAAATCCGCATAAACAGTATGCGCACTTTCCTACCATAAATGTGTTTCCATATAATTTAAATTCCCATGTACTGAATAAAAAATGCAAATTAAATGGGTTTTCATCGCAATTTTACTGATGGTTTTCTCACATTTTTTAAATATTGTTATATAGCACACGTATAGCCTACATCGGGGATCATCAACTAGATTCAGCCATTTTTTTTCTTGAGCGGCTGGGTCGGGGGGCCAGAACATAATAAAAAATACATTTTAGATTGCAAAATGACCGAAAGAAGCCAAAACAGACATAATATTTGACTGAAACAATACTTTCATCCCTTGCTTACATTTGTATACGATCACATACAGCGCAGTCAAAGTATTCACACCCCTTGACTTATTCCACATTGTGTTACAGCCTGAATTAAAAATGGATTAAATGTACGTTTTTCTCATTCATCTACACACAATCATCATGTTGAAGTAGAAACATGTGTTTTTAGAAATTTTTGCAAAAATATATAAGTATTTACACCCTGAGGCAATGCTTTATAAACGCACATTTGGCAGAGATTAGACTTTCTGGGTAAATGTCTAAGAGCTTCCACACCTGGATTGTGCAGTATTTGCCCATTATTCTTTTCAAAAACCTTAAAGCTCTGTCAAATTGGTTGTTGAGCAATGATCAATGACCATTTTCAGGTCTTGCCATAGATTTTCAAGCAGATTTAAGTCAACTGTAATTTGGCCACTTAGAAATAGAAACTTACAAACTGCTTTGTCATTTTTTGAAGTATGACTTTAGTGCCTTGATGCAAATATGATGCATGTGTTTTGAATATTTGCATTCTGTATAGGCTTCCTTCTTTTCACTCTGTCATTGAGGTTAGTATTGTGGAGTAAATAGGTGTTTTTGGTCCATCCTCAGTTTTTTCCTATCACAGCCATTAAACTCTAACTGTTTTAAAGTCCTCATTGGCCTCATGGTGAAATCCCTGTGCAGTTTCCGTCCTCTCCGGCAACCGAGTTAGGACACCATCTTTGTAGTGACTGGGTGTATTGATACACCATCCAAAGTGTAATTAATAACTTCACCATGCTCAAAGGAAGATTCAATGCCTGCTTTTTTAAAACTATTTTGACCCATCTACCAATAGATTGTGAGGCATTGGAAAACCTCCCTGGTCTTTGTGGTTGAATCTGTGTTTGAAATTCACTGCTCGACTGAGGAGTACAGAGATGAGGCAGTCATTCAAAAAACATGTTGAACACTATTATCCATTTTAAATTCAGGCTGTAACACAATTTTTTTGTGTGTTAAAAGTCAAAGGGTTGTGAATACTTTCTACATCTCTTTATTATGCATGGGAAAAGATTTCCAAAACAAAAATGGAGTGGATTTCCTGGTGTTTTTACAGTCTTTTATGTACAACAATGAATTTAAAAATTTAAGCACAATTTTTTTGGGGCTCAGAACTTGGGGGCCAAATGGCCCGCGGGTTGCCATTTGGAGAACCTTGGCCTACATGATGAGATTATTGTGGACAAAAGAGCAACATTTTATTTTTATATGACAAATGGTAGCCAAGCATTGATGATTATGTCACCAGAATAAGACCCTTGCTATTTATTGGAAAGGAGCATCAAGCTCATCAGCTTGCACTTTCACCACCCTGTGAAGTACATCAGAACTTATTTAATCTTTAGCCTCAACCTCTGGTAGCCTAATAAACTTGCATCCTTTCCCAACAAGTCATAGTGGAAGGACCACACAACATGTAATCATGTGACTCCAAGTTTACTTCCATATTATGGTTATTATATCTATATTTGCGCATAAAATAATTTCCACCGCTATTTCTCGTGTCATTTATTTTACAGACACAAAAAGATCCCCATGTCAAACAAATCATCTGTTGGCATTTATGCAATTGTACCGACACTGCCTGTGTCCATCACAGCTGTTGTGAAAAACGTTTTTATACGGTATGACTTTACGCGCATAAAACTGTGGATGGAAACGTGGTTAGTGTGAGTTTGGTTGGGACAGAATCCGCGCTCACTCTGTTACTGTGCTTCCAACCATTTTTGCCACCTTTTCTCTCCCTGAATGCACAATTATACCTATTAGTCCTACAGAGAGCTGCCTTTTGCCAACATCTACCACAAACGGTAGCGGCATAACCTCAACTTTTAAAGGAAGAACCACTGTATGCTTTTGCATGCCTTTAAACGTTGCATTCTGCACCACTTCCTGAACTCGGTGACCTTTTTTTTTTAGAGTAAACTTCTTTTCAGCTATCTGACTAACCCCACTACCTCGGTCTCTGGTTTTCCAACAGGAGGTGTTATTCTGTATGCGCGCTCCTCCGGCAGCCCCAGCCCTGGCAGCCCGTCCAGTGGGTACCAGACCCAGTCCCCCTCCTCCACCCTCTCCCAGCCCTCCTCCCCAGAGGAGATCACCTTCACAGAACTCGGGCCCCTGGGGTCCCTGAAGGGCCAGAGAGGGGGAGGATGCACACCTCCATCATCCTCCAAGCTGGTGTTCCACTTCCCAGAAGTCTACAATGTGGCTACATCAACGTCCACCCACCAGCACTCGTACCAACACCCCATCGCTGGGAAAAGGCCTAGTGGATTCACAGGACCTTTCACCAGTGAGTAGCATTCCTTCCAGCCTTCTTTTGTCATCCCTCCTTACTCTTTCTAGCCTAAACCAAAACATCCACCCCTATCCAATACTCATCTCCTCCCACAATCCTTTTCTATAATGTACACTACACAACATCTTTTGTTGCTTGTGACGTAGGTCGGTAGTCACCTTCACTTATGATCACATTTCTGACTGGCTGTACCTCTGTCTCATATATATATATATATCTCTACAGAGACAGGCGGTATGGTGCTCCTGTGTACAGTGTGTGGAGACATTGCATCTGGGTTCCACTACGGAGTGCACGCCTGTGAGGGTTGCAAGGTAAGAAGACCATGATGACTAAACGCATACAGTAAGTGCCCCTGAAATGGCTCCCTAGGCCCTATATAGCGCACCTCTTTTGACCATTTCAGATGCACTCCTACTGTGTATAATAAGGTGGTGGGTCACATTCACATTCACCATTTCAAACTAACTGTACATCTGCTTGAATATCCTGTCTAGGGCTTCTTCCGTCGCAGCATTCAGCAAAACATCAACTACAAGATGTGTGTGAAGAACGAGAACTGCCTCATTATGAGAATGAACCGCAACCGCTGCCAACACTGTCGCTTCAAGAAATGCCTCTCCGTGGGCATGTCCAGAGATGGTAAGAGTTAGAGTGAAATCTTACTGAGAGTGCAGGCTCAGACAATCGTTAGAGGCCATACAATGCGAGTTTCTCAGCACTGCACCAGCCTTATCTTTCGCCTGAGACATTGCACTGACCTACTGTTGAAGGGCACACGTTGGAAAATAACCTATATACACACAGCCTCTTGCACATTCATAAGTTTCAAAGTCAGTCTTTCTTCCTCTTGTTCCGATTCCTCCCCTCTCCATGTTCCTCCCCTCCGTGTTCCCTGAGCTCTCCCTCTATCCCGCTCTTCTCTCCTCTCCGACAGTGATTTATGAGAACGGGAGCCTTGAAGTCCCTGAAGCTCCTGAAGCTATCTGTCATACAGGAAACTGCAGCAAACACAGGAATTATTTTGGGGAATTGGAACAGGGGCAACTTGATTACCTTGTATACTGTTTACCCTTATAACATCTTTAACAATTAATGAGGGAGACGGCAAACAATTAAGCTCGAGATGCAGAACAAAACAGCCCGTCCTTGTCATACAATTAATCAGCCGTATGCAAAGCTAATCTCACCTACTTTACTTTTAGCCTTGATAGCTAAGTATTGATAAATTGCCCCATCATAACGTATTACGAAAATAGTGTGGGATGGTTTCCGTTGACCTAAAAAAGCACAGCAAGCATTTTACCTATAGCATGCTGGTACATGGTGACCTAGTTGGGATAGTTTGCCTGCCTTCAGTGTCTTCTCAGTGTGGCTTCAACCCTCCTGTGTTCTCTCTCGTGCTTAATCTATTGCCTAATCTACAAGAGAACCAAGTGTGATTTCTGCATGCAGTCGACAGTTTGGGCGCTCAAAAGGTGGGGTACGAGAAACAAGGCCAGTGAAGATGTTTTGATGGAAGGAAAAACGCTCATATTGACCCTGTTAAAGGCACGATCTCGAAAGTGTCAAGAACCACAACCTAGAAACCTCATTCCTTCGACTGCAGCTGTTGTGAAAACAGAAAAACCTCTCAGTCAACTGCCTGCAGTCCACATGACAGGAGACGTCCTGATTTCTCAGGAGCCTGTGATTGGTGGGTCTTGGGATTACCATATAGACAAGGCAAATATTGAAGTCCCTTTCCCTCCCCGAAACCAGTTCATCTTCTTAAAGACAGCCAACACTTTCATCCACAACGAAGTGCATTAAAGCCCATTCTCACAACTGTAATGACCAGCTAAAGTCGAGAGACTATCCATGCACGCGTAACAAAGTGGATTGATGCGAATGACTACAGCAGAATTCCATAGATCTTCTGTAACAGAATGTCACTGTTATAGCCCTTTTTTTTAGCATGATCTAGATCCTACGCTCTTTAGGGACAGTGCATTGCACACTGCAGAGAGAGACCCACGAGATCATGTAATGGTGCCAGAGATGTGTTAACACAGATGTTCACAGTCATACATTTCACTGAAGCAGAATACAAAAAAATTCTCCCCCGATGTCATAGCTTAGTGCAGTATCTTGTTTTGATCTCAAACACTTTAAGTTAGTTTGTTTCTATGAATTATAGATCATTTACATCTTGCCTCATGCATTGTGCTGGCTTGGTTGAAGAACTCTCGGCAGCAGGACCGCCATTTGAAGCTTCTCTCTTATGTCACACTCCACTTTGTGGTGTTTCACTCACTACGTTCTCTCTGCAAGCTCCTATTTTCAACACTACTCTTCACTCTCACCTTACTTCTCTGCAACCTCTCCTCCCCCCTCTACATCCTCTTTCCTCCCCCTTGCGTGCTAGCCCACCTCTATTTCTCTCCCTCCGTCGCAGTAGCAGTGACATCACGTTCACGATGAGCCACTGCCCTACTTACAAAGTAGAGAGGGAGGGAAGGAGAGGAGAGAGAGAGAGATGGAGGTCTATAAATAGCATTTTCAGCTGATGGATATTGTTGGCGAGGGGGATGGAGAGTACGAGGGATGGGACCCACAAAAGACTGCTTTACACGTTCATGCATGAAATACACAAGATGCAATTAATGCATATTTTTTACGAAGGGGAATGTATGAACATTCTGTGGAGACTGGACCTTAAGACTTAATATCTATAAGAGAACTATGGCCCGACGTTGACCAGTCCCCTGTTTGTGTCTTCATCAGCTGTGCGTTTTGGCCGTATCCCTAAGAGGGAGAAGCAGAGGCTTCTGGATGAGATGCAAAGCTACATGAACAGCCTGAATGAGTCTGCCACCATGGACATAGAGTCCTCCCCCGTCTCCGAAGCCCCTCCCAGCCTAGCAGAGGTTCCTTCTAAAGAGGCCATCAGAGCCATCTCGCGGGCCTATCAGGACATCTCTTCCAGCAACCAAGACAGGGCATCCAAGAGTGAACTCAACATCACCAACTTACCAACAACATCTCTGTTCAAGAGCAACACATCTCAGGAGACCAGCTACACCAATGGCTCCTCCCACCTCGGCTCTGACTCCACCCTGGGGTACCAGTCCTGTCCTGCAGGCCTTGCCCCTCACTGCCCAGACACCAATGACAACCACCATACGTTCCCCTCTGTGGACAAAAGTAGCTATAGTTGCCCCGCTACTTTGTCCAATCATGACCACGGACAGTCTAATGTTGGCACAACTCAACGGGGCAGCTCGGCCAATCACAACAGTTTCTCCATGAAGGAAGAGACCCAAGAGCCGCAAACTCAGACATCCTGTCCATGGAAATTAGCTGCTGGAACCAAAGTGCTGGTGAGTAAACCAAGAGCCGTTATGAAGCTTTACATATGTGACGTTAAAAAAAATAAAACTAAATTCAATAAAAAAACAGTATAGTATGGATTTGAATCTAACTTTCTCTCTCTATCCCTCAGGCCTGTCCTCTCAATGCGTGTCCTGTATCTGCGGCCAGTCGTTCTGGACAGCAGATATGGGAGTCTTTCTCCCAGTGTTTCACCCCGGCAGTGAGGGAAGTGGTGGAGTTTGCTAAGGGTATCCCTGGCTTCCAGGAGCTTAGCCAGCACGACCAGGTCATGCTGCTCAAATCAGGCACCTTCCAGGTAATAACCTCTTGTTTTTTTAAAGTAGTCTATTTTTGTCCAGGACTAGGCTTTACCTGTACTCAGGAAACTGGCCCTAAATCCGATTATTTCAGCTGTGAAAATAGAAATACGAAAAGGACAAAACGCCTTAATTCTCTCTCCCAATAAATGTAATCCCGATCCATATCGACTAACCTTCCACTGGGTCTTCTGTCTCGGTCAGGTGTTGATGGTGAGGTTTTGTACAATGTTTAACCCTGAGGAGCGGACGGTGACCTTCCTGAATGGCCAGACGTACCCTCTGTCCACCCTGCGGGCGCTGGGGATGGGGGCGCTGCTCGACGCCATCTTTGACTTCAGTGAGAAGCTGGGAACTCTGAGGCTGGAGCCTGATGAGATGGCTCTGTTCATGGCCGTGGTGCTGGTTTCTGCAGGTGAGGGGGGAAAATTGCCATTGAATTCATCACTAAAGCAGTGTCAATATGAACAACATGGCATTAGGAAGTCATAGAAGAGATGTAGATCTTAAATGGTATGATAAGAAAATGTGACCGAGTAAGCATGAAGAGCTTAATATGAGCATAACGATAAACCGACAAAAGTTGTGCAGACATCCATAGATAGATAGCTATTGTGTCTCTCAAACAAGCTCTCACCCTCTCTTCTTGTCTCCTTAGACCTTTCTGGCATCGTTGATATGGGGTCAGTAGAACAGCTCCAGGAGGGGTTAATCCGTGCCCTGCATTCCCTCATCCACTGCCGTCGTCCCGACGAGAGTGCGTCCATCTTCCCCAAGCTGCTCCTGCACCTGCCCGACCTGCGCACCCTCAACAACCTGCACTCCGACAAGCTGTTGGCCTTCCGGATTGACTCGTGAACAGCCCTGAACACACACACACATAGCAATTCAGAACCACCAGTCTCTCAGGGCAAGACTTCCCAGGAGATTGAGGAACACTGACTTGGGCAATCAAACAACAACAAAAATATTCAAGATGCATGTTTGAAAAAGGACAATAATTAATATATTGATCTCCATCCTGTTTTCATGTGCACACACACACACACACACACACACACACACACAACCACACTTGGAGAAAGAAAGTCTGTTAGAACGTACATCAGTGTTTTAGGCTTACCGTTACCCTTTTGGACAGATGTGTATGGCAGTTTACCTGTTGTTTTCCAGTCTTTAAGAGACCAAAAGCCAAAAGTCTAATCCTAATCTCCCGACCATTGCCAAACCACAGTTGAGAGAGAATCAGAGAGGAAGATGTTTGTGGACAATGATAAGTTTAGGGACCATTATTGGTGACTGAATGTGTGGGTGTTTAGTGTTTGTATAAGAGAAAGGGACCCTGTATATAATAATAATAATAATAATACATACAATTTACACTTAAGATCATATGACTGCCATTTCACTTATAAACACATCTGGGGTTTAAATATACAATTAAGACTCAAATATATTCAACAGACAAATTGCATATAGAAATGCGATATTCTGTATATTGGCAAATCAAATTGTATTTGTCACATTCACATGTTTAGCAGATGTTATTGCAGGTGTAGAGAAATGCTTGTGTTTCTAGCTCCAACAGTGCAGTAATATCTAACAATACACACACAACCTAAAATTAAAAGAATGGAATTAAGGAATATATAAATATTAGAATGATCAATGTCAGAGTGGCATAGACTAAATACAGTAGAATAGAATACAGTATATACATATTTAATTTAACCTTTATTTAACTAGGCAAGTCAGTTAAGAACAAATTCTTATTTTCAATGACTGCCTAGGAACAGAGGAGTAACTGCCTGTTCAGGGGCAGAACGACAGATTTTTACCTTGTCAGCTCAGGGATTTGAACTTGCAACCTTTCGGTTACTAGTCCAACACTAACCACTAGGCTACCCTGCCGCCCCATTTGAGATGAGTAAAGCTCATATATGTACACTACCGTTCAAAAGTTTGGGGTCCCATAGAAATGTCAATTATTTTTGTCCATTACAATAACATCAAATTGATCAGAAATACAGTGTAGACATTGTTAATGTTGTAAATGACTACTGTAGCTGGAAACGGCTTATTTTTTAAATGGAATATCTACAGTTGAGGTCCGAAGTTTACATACACTTAGGTTGGAATCACTCCACAAATTTCTTGTTAACAAACTATAGTTGACACAAGTAATTTTTCCAACAATTGTTTACAGACAGATTATTTCACTTAATCACAATTCCAGTGTGTCAGAAGTTTACATACACTAAGTTGACTGTGCCTTTAAACAGCTTGGAAAATTCCAGAAAATTATGTAATGGCTTTTGAAGCTTCTGATAGGCTAATTGACGTAATTTGAGTCAATTGGAGGTGTACCTCTGGATGTATTTCAAGGCCTACCTACAAACTCACTGCCTTGCTTGACATCATGGGAAAATCTAAAGAAATCAGCCAAGACCTCAGAAAAAAAATGTCCTCTGGTCTGATGAAACAAAAATAGAACTGTTTGGCCATAATGACCATCGTTACATTGGGAGAAAAAGGGGGATCCTTCAAACCGAAGAACACCATCCCAACCGGAAGCTCGGGGGTGGCAGCATCATGATGTGGGGGTGCTTTGCTGCAGGATGGACTGGTGCACTTCACAAAATAGTTGGCATCATGAGGGAGGAAAATTGTGTGGATATATTGAAGCAACATCTCAAGACATCAGGAAGTTAAAGCTTGGTCGCAAATGGGTCTTCCAAATGGACAATGACCCCAAGCATACTTCCAAAGTGAAATGGCTTAAGGACAACAAAGTCTAGGTATTGGAGTGGCCTTCACAAATCCCTGACCTCGATCCTATAGAAAATGTGTGGGCAGAACTGAAAAAGCACGTGCGAGCAAGGAGTACAACTGTACAAACCTGACTCTGTACACCAGCTCTGTCAGGAGGAATGGGCCAAAATTCACCCAACTTATTGTGGGAAGCTTGTGGTCCTCTATCAGAAACGTTTGACCCAAATTAAACAATTTAAATGGCAATGCTACCAAATACTAATTCAGTGTATGTAAAGTTCTGACCCACTGGGAATGTAATGAAAGAATTAAAAGCTGAATTAAATCATTCCCTCTACTATTATTCTGACATTTCACATTCTTAAAATAAAATGGTGATCCTAACTGACCTAAGACAGGGAATTTTTACTAGGATTAAATGTTAGGAATTGTGAAAAACTGAGTTGAAATGTGTTTGGCTAAGGTGTATGTAAACTTCCGACTTCAACTGTACATAGACGTACAGTGGCCGAATATCAGCAACAATCACTCCTGTGTTCCAATGGCACGTTGTGTTCGTTAATCCAAGTTTATCATTTAAAAGGCTAATTGATCATTAGAAAACCCTTTTGCAATAATGTTAGCAACCGCTGAAAACTGTTGTGCTGATTTTAAAGAAGCAATAAAACTGGCCTTCTTTAGACTAGGTGAGTATCTGGAGCATCAGCATTTGTGGGTTCGATTACAGGCTCAAAATGGCCAGAAACAAATAACTTTCTTCTGAAAGTCATGAGTCTATTCTTGTTCTGAGAAATGAAGGCTATTCCATGCGAGACATTGCCAAGAAACTGAAGATCTCATACAGCGCGGTGTACTACTCCCTTCACAGAACAGGGCAAACTGGCCCTAACCAGAATGGAAAGAGGAATGGGAGGCCCCAGTGCACAACTGAGCAAGAGGACAAGTACATTAGATTGTTTGGTTTGAGAAACAGATGCCTCACAAGTCCTCAACTGGCAGCTTCAATAAATAGTACCCGCAAAACACCAGACTTAACGTCAACAGTGAAGAGGCGACTCCGGGATGCTGGCCTTCTAGGCAGAGTTGCAAAGAAAAAGCCATAACTCAGACTGGCCAATAAAAATAAAAGATTAAGAACACAGACACTGGACAGAGGAAGATTGGAAAAAAGTGTTATAGACAGACCTACGTTTGAGGTGTTCGGATAACAAAGAACATTCGCGAGACGCAGAACAAATGAAAAGATGCTGGAGGAGCTTGACCCCATCTGTCAAGTATGGTGGAGGCAATGTGATGATCTGGGGGTGCTTTGGTGACGGTAAAGGGGGAGATATTTACAAGGTAAAATGGATCTTGAAGAAGGAAGGCTATCACTCCATTTTGCAACGCCCTGTGGACGGCGCTTAATTGGAGCCAATTTCCTCCTAGAACAGGACAATGACCCAAAGCACAGCTCCAAACTTTGCAAGAACTATTTAGGGAAGAAGCAGTCAGCTGGTATTCTGTCTATAATGTAGTGGCCAGCACAGTCACTGGATCTCAACCCTATAGAACAGTTGTGGGAGCAGCTTGACCGTATGGTACATAAGAAGTGCCCATCAAGCCAATCCAACTTGTGGGAGGGGCTTCAGGACACATGGGGTGAAATCTCTTCAGATTACCTCAACAAACTGACAACTAGAACGCGAAAAGTCTGCAAGGCTGAAATTGCTGCAAATGGAAGATTCTTTGACAAAAGCCAAGTTTGAAGAACACAATTATTTAAATTAAAAATCATTATTTATAACCTTGTCCACGTCTTGACTATATTTCCTATTCATTTTGCAACTAATTTCATGTATGTTTTCATGGAAAACAAGGACATTTCTAAGTGATCCCAAACTTTTGAACGGTAGTGTAAACATTTAAAGTGGCCAGCGATTTCAAGTCGAAGAGAGCTGGGACCACAGTCTCAAAGAAGACCATTAGTAACACACTACGCCGTCATGGATTAAAATCCTGTCTGTGTGGGTATATTAAGTCTACATCAGGAATCACATCAGGTGTAATGGAGACAGAACCAGAACTTTGTCTCCAAGCATGTTAGGTTTGTTTTGATTCTTTTGTTGTTGTAAATAATATTGTGTTATTCAAATGTCTCTGTATTAATAACAATGTATGGCAGATCTGGCAAGATCAGAGTGTATAAGATAAGCCTATGGATCAGAGATTATAGGAACATAATGGAGCATCTGTAAAGGCTGGGGTTTGGCAATGAAGAAGTGGGTTATGCACAGGAGGAAATCATGTTGGGGAGGGCTCTGTATTGTATTGGTGAGAGGGACTGTGCCAGTAACACTCACCATGGTGTCAGATCAGATCAGATGAGGTACCAAACCAGCGGAATACCTGCATTCACCAGCACTCCTCACTCCACAACCCACAAAATGCACCTTCTCCCCTATCCCCATCCCCAAGGTTTGTCATACAAACTGAAAAAAAGATACTTTCAAGGTGGAGGATCTCATTTGATTGCTACAGATCTGATCCACTCACTGCTAGTTGAGATTATGGTTGATTGAGCACATCTTCTACATTTTGTAAATGATTTCTTCCATTATAATAAGATATAAAGATGTACCTATTGAATTCTGCCTCTTGCGTTGCTTCTTTGGTGTTCATTCTGTCCTATGAACAGAATAAAATAAAAAAAATCAGCATGTAAACATTACAGGAGGTTTGGCAAACAATCCATGAGATACATATTTACTTTTTATTGTGTAGACAGTTTTAAATGTAAAATCTTTAAACACAAAACAACAACCAACATATTAAACAAAACAACACAAATACAAAACCACATAGGGAGATCTTTCCTGATAAATTCTATGCTATTTCATGCCATAGTATTATTTTTTGTGCCCTTAGTAAGGAAACACAAGAATCATTCCCATATATTTTTGGAGTCTGTATTAATTATCTCCAGCCTCTTTGCTAAGATGAGTTAATATGATATTGTTTTGATCAGCATACTCATCCACTCCATGAACATTGGCTTATTAGAGCTTTTCCAATGTTTCAGGACCAGCCTTAACACAGACACAATACTTAAACATAATATTTGAACCTCTGTCTGGTTAATCCCTCTTATTTAAGCCTCGTCACTCAACAGTCTTGGTGGAATCCAGCCATGGAATCCAAGGCCATCTCACATGCACTGTGAGGCTTTTCCCCCATAGGGGGTGCACAACCGGGCATCTCCACAGCGCATGTAGGAGGGTTCCTTTTGCCCCTTCACATCGCCAACAACACATCATCCTTTGACAAAGCCATCCTATGTATCCTTGGGGGAGTGAAATAAAATTGATGAAAAACTTTAAATTGGATACCTTTTCCCTTAGCTTCTCTGACATTTTGCCCAATATTTGAAATAATATACAACTATTCTAAATCCCTTTGCCACACAATTCTCACGTTTTCACAGGTGTCATTACTAACCTTTAACAGTATTTTGTAACACAAAGAGGCTGATTGTACAGAGGTTGGTAGTGAAAATAAATCTTCTACAACATTGTTGCCTTTGGACATTATCAAATCAAATTATATTTGTCACATTCGCTGAATACAATAGGTGTATCTTACCGTGAAATTCTTACTTATGAGCCCTTAACCAACAATGCAGTTCAAGAAAGAATCATGAAAATATTTAAGAAATAAACGAAATAAAAAAAATAACAATAACAAGGCTATAAACAGGGGGTACCGGTACCGAGTCATTGTGCGGTGGTACAGGTTAGTCAAGGTCATTTGTACATATACACTACTGTTCAAAAGTTTGGGGTCACTTAGAAATGTCCTTGTTTTTGAAAGAAAATCAAAAAAAATTGTCCATTAAAATAACATCAAATTGATCAGAAATACAGTGTAGACATTGTTAATGTTGTAAATGATTATTGTAGCTGGAAACTGCAGGTTTTTAATGAAATATCTACATAGACGTACAGAGGCCCAATATCAGCAACCAATATCAGCAACCATCACTCCTGTGTTCCAATGGCACATTGTGTTAGCTAACCCAAGTGTATCATTTAAAAGGCTAATTCATTATTAGAAAACCCTTTTGCAATTATGTTAGCACAGCTGAAAACGGTTGTTCTGCTTAAAGAAGCAATAAAACTGGCCTTCTTTAGACTAGTTGAGTATCTGGAGCATCCGCATTTGTGGGTTTGATTACAGGCTCAAAATGGCCAGAAACAAAGCACTTTCTTTTGAAACTCATCAGTCTATTCTTGTTCTGAGAAATGAAGGCTATTCCATGTGAGAAATTGTTAAGAAACTGAATATCTTGTACAACACTGTGTACTACTCCCTTCACAGAACAGCGCAAACTGGCCCTAACCAGAATAGAAAGAGTTGTGGGAGGCCCCGGTGCACAACTGAGCAGTAGGACCATTACATTAGAGTGTCTAAGAATAATGGAGGCCACTGTGTTTTGGGGGACCTTCAATGCTGCAGAAACATTTTGGTACCCTTCCCCAGATCTGTGCCTCTACAATACTGTCTCTGAGCTCTATGGACAATTCCTTTAACCTCATGGCTTAGTTTTGCTCTGACATGCACTGTCAACTGTGGGACACTATATAGGCAGGTGTGTGCCTTTCCAAATCATGTCCAATCAATTGAATTTACTACAGGTGGACTCCAATCAAGTTGTAGAAACATCTCAAGGATGATCAATGGAAACAGGATGCACCTGAGATCAATTTCAAGTCTCATTGCAAAAGCTGAATACTTGTGTAAATAAGGTATTTATATTTTTTTATAAATTTGCTAAAATGTCTAAAATCCTGTTTTTGCTTTGTCATTATTCATATTGTGTGTAGATTGGCGAGGAAAATGTGAATTTAATCCATTGTAGAATAAGGCTGTAACGTAACAAAATGTGGAAAAACTCAAGGGGTCTGAATACTTTCCGAAGGCACTGTAAATAAAACTATGCCTTAAAGAATTTCAAACTAGTAATGACAAACGTATTCACAGTAGTACAATGGCCAATATACCACGGCTAAGGGCTGTTCTCAGGCACGATGCTAAGCGGAAACCCCAGAGGTGCCTTATTGGTATTCTAAACTGGTTACCAATATATACATATTTTTGCATCAAACCCGTGGTATATTGTCTGATATAGACACGGCTGAAATGCTGTTTCAGCCAAAGGGTCGGCGAAAGTGTCGCAAAGTGGAATCGTGTTGATTTTTTGCATTTCTTCCGTCCAGAGGGCACGTGTGCTCCACATCACACAACTGGAGACAAGAACTGTGACTTGCTTTCCACTCCGGAGCAGGGCACCATTGAAAGGAGTGATATCTGGAGTTGAAGATTCCCAGTGTCTGTGACTCCCGCCATTTGGTGCAACGCAGACCCGGTGGAGAGTGTGGTGAAACAGAGAAGATACTGTCTGTACTACTGAACTTTGATGCAGTCTTTACCAGATAAAGTGAAGTTGGGATGTGTCAGTTATCCTTTAAGAGCTTTTGTCCCAAATCCATTATGGTGTTTTAGGCGTAAAGTTCATGGTCATGTGGCAGCAGTGTGTAGGAAGGAGATTCCTAGATGTGAGAAGTGTGCAGGAGGACATGAGACAAAGGAATGTGTAGTATCGGTGGGATAGGTTGTGTGTGTAAACTGTAGGGCTACCCATGGTGCTGGAGATCAGAGGTGTCCGGTGATAGAAAGGCAGGTTCAGCTTACCAGGATCAGAGTAGTGCAGAAGGTGTTGAGTCAGTGAAGAAAGTAGTAGAGGAAGATGGGTCCAGGGCGAGGGATCCTAAGAGGATCTGTGAGTAGGCCGAGGACAATAGTGATAGAAATAGCATTTTCAAGGTTGTTTATTTGGCCGTCATGGCCATGGTTGTCAATAGTACCGCAGGAATGGAACGGAAATCACAGAGGATATATGTTGGCCGTGACAGTTGCAGAGAAGCACTTGAGTGTACAAGATTTTACTGAAGAATAGTTCAAATATGTTTTGAACGATAGTGTCCCATCCTCCCAGGCTGCTGGCCTGGAGTAGGATCAGGTAAGGCCAAAGTAGTGGAATAGGGATGAGGGTGCAGAGTTAGTCGGTATGGCAATTTTTTCACAAAATGTAATGAATTCATACTACAGCATTGTGGGCTGATACACAGCCAATATAATAGGTGGCGGCGTGCACCTATAACATTTGTTTGCGGACCGCCATAATACCAAAGAAGAAGTCTGACCGCACCATCAGTATAGAGAAAGGCTGCCGCTCAGTGGTCAAGTTGAAAAGACAACTGCAGCAAAACCCGGAAGTTGAAGGAGGATGTTGTTGTAGAGCGCGGTTTATCGTACTTCGAAGCTAGCTATCTAGCTAATTCCGTTCTTATTGATTTTAACACGACTTTGAGTATGTAAAGTGGTATGATGCGAGTATCAAACAAGATGGTAAGCAAATCAGTCAGCTTGTTTGTAGCCGATTAGGTGGCGTCACATGGCAAAATGGCTAACTATGCTATCTGCCTAGCTCTGGCCCAGTGCAGTTGTCACTAGTTACCACAGCCACAAAGTAAAAAAAATGGGCTATATCGTAAAAATGCATTTAGTCTTAAGATACGGGTTAGTCATAGGGGTAGCAGTTTGGTTTAGGTTAGGTTCAAAATCAGATTTTTAAGAAATTGTCGAAAAAAGGCGGGGTTTAGCCATAATTGTGACTGTGGTAACTACTGACGACCGTTACGCGAGGCTTGAACTTTCAATCAAATCAACTCCCTGAATCTTTTTCATTCATGTCTCCATAGTATGTTTTTCACGCTTTAGTTTAATGATTGGTTTCAACATACTTTTGTTACTCACCAAAGTATAAATGTTGCTGAGGAACTTGTATCTCAATGTTTAGCTGTTGTCCTTGCGCATGCGTTGTATGCGCATTGAACACACCACAACTAGACTGGCGGTAAACAAATTGTTAAAAAGTTTAGGTCGTATTTTAGAAAAACGATAGTTTGCACATACATAGAAAACTTCGTTGTCACTACGAAAATTATACTATAATGGAAGGATAAATTGAAATGCGCACGGCGTTAAAGAAGGCTTTGGCTGCATATAACTAAGCGAACGTTACTAACTGCCTAGGCTAGCTGCTTTTAACTTGTAAAATATCTGATTGTCGTCAGCAAACGTACACCATTTACGTTGGTGGTCAGTGAGGTTGCCACCGTACTGATCTTTGGTTCAGTTTTCAGCCTCGAACAGTATAGACTAGGTTACATTCTATGTTACCATGAAGGATGATGACACTAAGCAAACAACTTATCTGGCAAGTGTGGATGCCACGTTGACATGGCCTACCTTATTTGTGTTACCAGATATTCAATATTTCTGTCTTTAAGTAAAGGTTATGTCTCTTTCTCCACAGCCTTTGATTAATCCTCCTAGGGCTACAAGACCGGAGTGAATAGACCTCCCTCATCCCAACAGTCTCACTTGGACAAACTCACCATGTTGGTGACAGCCTACCTGGCCATCGTGGTCCTACTGGCGCTATGTGTCGGTCTGGAGCTCACGGCACGTCGCCTCACCCCGCCTCAACCCACTCCCTCTGCTGTGGGCACCAACCCTGCTTTCCGCCGCTTCCAGACCCTGTTCCTAAGAGGCTACCTCCTAGCCCTGTGGGCTGACTGGCTGCAGGGGCCATACCTCTACAAGCTGTACCGTCACTACAGCTTCCTGGAGTCCCAGATAGCCATCCTGTATGTCGTTGGCCTGGCCTCCTGTGTGTTGTTTGCCCCCGTGGCCGGCTGGCTCCCTCAGGTAACAATAACGAAGACCACGAAGTAAATACATTGTTAGACTTTTTAAAATTTGTATCCTCAATAATTGTTTTATGTATGTATTGTTGTATGGATTAGGCAACTATGTGTTTTAAAAATACATTTTTTTTTTTTTTTAATGCATTAATTCAGGTCCTGGGGCGCAGACAGACCTGCCTGCTCTTCTGCGTAGCCTACTCAGCCTGTTGCCTCACCAAGCTATCCCGGGACTACTTTGTCCTTATCGCGGGTCGCATGCTAGGGGGCCTGTCCACCTCTCTGCTCTCCACAGCCTTCGAGGCCTGGTACGTGCATCGACATGTGAACGCCCACGACTTCCCTAAAGAATGGATCCCCAGCACCTTCACCAAGGCTGCTAGCTGGAACCACGGGCTGGCAGTGGGGGCTGGGCTGGTGGCTAACATGCTGGCTGAGTGGCTCCACCTGGGGCCTGTGGCTCCCTTCCTCCTGGCTGTACCCTGCCTGGGGGCCTGTGGCTGGGTGGTGCTGACTGACTGGGGCACGGAGGAGAAGGGAGGCCTGGAGAGGGACAAGACGTCCTTGCTTGGTCCTGCTGCTTCAGTGCCCCTGGCCCGGGCATCAGCACGGGCCCGGTTCTGGCGCAGCTGTCAGGAATGTCTCCGCTGTCTGTTATCAGACAGACGGGTGATGCTGCTAGGAGGTGTCCAAGCTCTGTTTGAGAGTGTACTTTATATATTTGTCTTCCTGTGGACCCCGGTCCTGGACCCCCACGGCCCTCCGCTGGGCATTGTCTTCTCCTGCCTGATGGCAGCCAGTATGGCTGGGTCCCTGCTCTACCGCCTGGCCACATCCACCCGCTACCGCCTCCAGCCTGGTCACCTCCTCTGCTTCTCCATGCTGCTTGCATTTTTCTCCTTCTTCATGCTTATCTTCTCCACTGCCCCGGGCCAGCCCAGACCCCGTGAGTCCCTGCTGGCCTTCCTGCTGCTGGAGCTGGCCAGTGGCCTCTACTTCCCCGCTGTCAGCTTCCTCCAGGGGAGGGTGATCCCGGAGGAGAAGAGGGCCGGGGTGCTGGCCTGGTTCAGGCTGCCTCTGCACCTTCTGGCCTGCCTGGGGCTCCTAGCGCTCCATGGAGAGGTGTCTGGGACTGGAGGGGGTGAGAGTGGTAGTGGAACTAGAAACATGTTTGGGGGCTGTGCTGTTATGATGCTAGCTGCACTCTTGGCTGTGGTTAGTCTCTTTACTCTGGGAAGGAATGATGTGGATCTCAGATTAGAGGGGCCCAAAGGAGAGGGAGAGATATGACATTCAGAGGTCTTTATTGTCCCAACAATGGACAATGATGAGGAATACAGTTACTGCTTTGTTGACAGATGAAGACTCGTTTGGGAAAGTAAAATGAACTTTTGAGGGACTGAAACCTGACATTTAATCAACCTAGGATTTACCAATATTAGACAATGATTTAAAATAATCTGGTGTCGATATATTTGTTTTCGTTTTGTTAACTGGGACTAGCAATTGTTTTGCTATATTGTTGGGTATATGAAGAAAAACATGTTCTTAAGTTATTATGCTGCAGTCTGCGTCATCTCCCTTCTTTTGAAGCACACTTGCATACGCACTGACGCACATGCTGGTGTAATAATGTTGTGCCAGTAGGTGGTGCCAGTCTTGCTCCAGGATGTTCTTCATATTCTAGCCTGTACATGCTGTAGTGTTTATCAACTGCGTTGTTCAGGGTGTACCACTCAGCCACGGCAGAACGGGGCTTACATCACTAGCCCAGCTGCTCGCTTCGGCAGAAATATCACCCACTCTCATATCATTTAAAACAAGTACAAATATATCAATTCAGTCTTACTGCTTATGATGAAAGCAACTGTGAAGTCAATCAGCGGGCATGTGTAGCTACACATGAGTTCTTGACATTGTCAGTAGTGTCCAAAAGGGGGGAAAAAATATTATAAATAGCTTGTGTGGATGAATATCAGGGCCATTCCATTATCAATGCCTGTTTTGGTATACAAACAGTTGCTATTTTGACTTAAGGGGCTTGCTAGGTACATTGTAGTAATTAAACACCAATGTTAAGGGTGTTTAGATTCTGAATGGATACTTAATGTGTCTTGGAGAGGTGTGTATATTTGCCTTGTTCTTTTTCGCTTTCTATTCTCCAGAACCTTTGGTAAAATAGGACATATTGTAAATATGGAATAAATGTGATTTTAATACCGTCTTTGTCATTGTGTGATCCTTTTGAATTGCAGTGATAATGGGTTAACCTGTTGGTTAACAGGTTAAGACAGATTCAGGTTGTGATACTACACATGCACTTGCTGTCCAGTTTATTAGGTAGACCACCCCGTTCTCAAAAATGGATCGCTCCAACAGACAGTGAGTCACTTGGCCGTGGCTTGTTATATAAAGGGGTGATGGGTTCGCACTCAAAAAGCTTACTTCGTTATTCTATGTGTTTTATTATTTTCACTGCATCAGGGATAGCGTACGCAGACGTTTTGGCTTTACAGCCGCCTTCAGTGTGTGTAGGTACAATTTTATTTTAATTTGACTATCAGGAATGTGGCTTTTTTTTGGGGTCTACCTGTATACAAATTAGTCACATAGAAATAGAATTATGGGATTGGGCACGAAGGGCAACTCCCAAATCAATCGCCCCAGGTGTCCGCTCACCTAAATGCATCATATCAATTCAAGGACATCAGGCAAAGCCGTTCATAAATATGTGGGGTCAACTCATAAACGACATGCAAAATTTGATATGGACTGTAATTCTTTGTGAATAATTTGTAAACAGGTAGACTGGAAAAGCTTCATCCCTGGCAACCCTGATTAGAAGCACTTGCTGCTCATCTGTGGACCTTTACAAATGCTGTTGTGAATTAAAGAAAATTGTACCTGTAGCTTTTCACGGCATGAATGTACCACCATTCAATCTGCAGCAACTGCGCGATGCCATCGCATCAGCATGGACCAACATCCCTGTGGAAGGTTTCCGACACCCTGTAGAATGCCCTGAATAATTCAGGCTGTTCTGGAGGCAAAGGGGGGTCTGACCCGGTACTAGATGGGTGTACCTAATAAACTGTCTGGTGTATGTAGATCAAATGCAGGCCTCTTCTACAGTGTTACATGAATGTTTTATTAGTAGGAGCTTCCAGTATTTTCGTGAATGTTAGTAGCCTTTCATGAATGAATGCCGAACGCTGCATCAGTGCATTACCTAAACATAGAACATTTTAAACCAGTGATGCATTTTCTGGCTTTTTAGTTAATGGAGAAAATATGTGATTTCAAAACGAGAGGGGGAAAAAAAGGTTTTATTTCTAGCCTAAGTGCTACAGACAGAGAAGTAGAGGGCAAATATGTAACTTTCAGATCATGTATTCCCTTCTACGTCACCTTCTCTCCTTTTTTTTTATACTGCAGACCAAATATTCCAGTTCTCTCTGGCCCTATCCTCACATACCGATACAGCATCTGCCCACCCCTTTTTGCTGAGCAGTTTGGTACTGTCCGAGCTTCCCACAGCACTGCTGCTTCACCTGGATGTTGCTAGAATGTTCCTTTTTTGGGGGTGGGGGGTCTGTGAGAATCCTAACTGCGTGGGCTGTTGGATTAAGCCACTGCTGCAGCATCAGAAGGGGTTTAATCTACGAGAAGCAGCAGCAGAGAGAGACACTATTTCCCAGGCTCTATTTTACCCCGTTTGTCAGTTCTTTTACTTGACTGTACAAGAACTGCTGGGCATCAAGGACACATACAAGAGAGGATAGAATATCAAAGGAAGGAGGAAAACAGCTTGTTTGACTGGAGCAGAGAGATAAATAAAGCCTCATAGTGCCTGCTGCAGACACCAGACACAGCCATTATGACCCAGGGCAAGGTAAGGGCTTTACAGATACATCCTATAGATCTCACTGTATCCTCATTCATTCCCATGCTCATTCTGCAGTAAACCCATAGTCAAAAAAAAGGAAAGTTCTTGGCTTATATTTTTTCATTTCAGTGCGTGTGGTCCACAATGTTACGTAATCATTGTGGCAGCATGTACGTAGGCTGTACCTGTCGCTCCATCCTCTCACCTGCCTCTGTTGAGGAGCTAATCTTGTGTTGCTCAGTAAGGACGCAACGTCTCTTCGGCAGCACAAAATAGTATTGTCATCAGAGAATGGCAGAGTTAACGAAATGACAGCTATAAAACTCGATTGTATGGAGATGGAGAGAGGGTAATGTTCAGCCTGCGTCACTATCCTTCAGTCCAAAGACACGGATGAACCCCCCCATTATATATAAGTGTTGCTGTTATGCATTGACTCAAAGCTGAGGAAGTTAAAGAAATTGTATTAGCCTACCCGTACTAATGACTGTAAATGAGATCACAACAGATTTCTATTTTTATGTAGGAAATATGGAGAGTGAGCAGAGGGATATTCATTGGCACATTCATTAGCCATCTGGACAGTGTTGTGTAATGATGACTCATTCACTGATCCTGGATCGTCTACACCCAGTGTGGAGCTATGCTACAGCAGAGGGTTTGTCTAAGGACCGATCTCAGTCCAAATCGTACAGTCAGCAATCAGAGCATCAGATCAGATTTCAAATTAGTCCTAAATTGTGAATCTGAATTCATCGTATTTGCTTTTAAAATGTGGATTTAAAAAAATATATATTGTTGTTAAAAAGGAATTTGGATTTAAAAGTTTCAGCTCAAGTTTCTCAGTTGATTAGTGGCTCATAATCATCCTCTGTTGTTTTATTAAAAGGTATTTTTTATTTCCAAACAGCTATTTAGTCCTGATTCGTTATCTTATGTTATGTACCCTCAGCTTACAGTCGCAAACAAGGCTGCTGAAGCAGGAGAGAAGCAGTATGGCACTTCAAGTGGAGAAGCAGGAGGGCCACCGGCCCCTCCCACCTATGAGGAGGCCACTGGCGCAGGTGAGAAAGGTATGTCAGTGTCGCAGAAAGAACCGTCATTTCTTCACTCCCCTCTATTTATAAACAAAAGTGTGAAAAAACAACTGACCATTTACTGTGTGTGTGTTTGTGTTGAACTTGTCAGCAGGCATCAGCGGCAGCCCCTGTTACAGTGGGGCTTATCCTAGTGATGGGGAGATGCTCACAGAATTCAGCTGGAGTGATAAAAACATCCGACGGATCTTTATCCGCAAGGTAGGCTATGACTATAGCTATTAGCACCTTATTACTACCTCATTACCCTATTACATTGCATTACCTATATAAGCCAATTACTACTATAACACTACCCAATTACTACATTATTACTACCGTATGTTAAGGCCATACAGATACTGTATGCTATTTTTAAGCTGTGTTTTTCATTACCTCCTTTTAGTTGTCTTTTTCCCCCCGTTACCATTGTTTAGGTTTACGCCATCTTGATGATTCAACTACTTGTCACTCTTTCCATTGTGGCTCTCTTCACATTCTGGTACGTGTTCTATAACCTCTAAATACGGATGCCACTCTCCATCCTTCTATAGTTTTACCTGGTCAGGCAATAGATGGTCATGACAATCGCAGGAAGTCCTACACTTTGATACAGTAATGTTACATCACTGTGCACCCAGACATAAACCTGTCACAGGTGCTAGATAGGAAGCAGCAGTTTACCATAACAGGCCTGTTACCATAACAGGCAGGAAAACACACACAGGAACAAGTACTTTGATGAAAATGGGCAAACGTTGCATATTTACAATAATTTTTGGTCCCTTCATCAGTGAACCAGTGAAGAACTACATTCAGTCCAACCCTGGATGGTACTGGGCTTCCTAGTAAGTCACAGCTTTGATCTTGCATACATCATTACTATGTTGATTTCATTCTGAAAGTACTAAAATATGTGTTATTTCTTTACACAGTGCTGTGTTCTTTGTCACATATATTACACTCGTCTGCTGTCCTGGACCAAGGTGAGTTTACAGTGTTAATGTGTGTGGTGAACACAACTTCAGTTATTATGATACTAGAGAATGTATCATTTTAGCAGAATTTAACGACAGTACTTAACTACAGTACTTATTATGTTTGATTTGTATTTCCTACAGGAGACAGTTTCCATGGAATCTGATCCTGCTCGCCATCTTTGTACGTATCATAGAGTGTTGGAAACAATCCATATCTTTACAACATTTATACACATTGTCCAAAGACTTTGAAGTACTACACATAATTCAGAATCACAGACTTCTCCTTTGTAATGTCTGTTCACTTTGTAATCTCTCCTGTTGCAGACCCTCTCTCTCTCCTATATGACAGGGATGCTATCCAGGTACGGTCTCCCATAGCTGTGTCTACAGTTTGTTTTGTCTCCGTTGTCCACTATGCTTTTGCATGCCTGCTTCTTCAGACTTTCAGTATGGCTAGCACGATGGTTAATTGCAGCCAGTTAAACAGCTAACGTGTTACATTAAATTCAGCTAAGGTCTTGGTGAACAGCTAATAAGTAGAATCAGGTGGGTTAAATTAGTTTTGGATTGAAAACACGTATGGGTTGGTAAATCTCCAGGAAGAGGTTTGGTGCAGCCCTGCTTTAACCAGTGTGAGTGTCGATCAGATATGCCAAAGGTATACATGGGCTTAGTAACACTGTTATACATTTTAGGCTTGCTTAGTTACTGCGTATTCACCAAAATAAGTCATTAATATGTTATTCCTGTATAAAAAAAATGGTGTCATTTCTTAGTAAATAAATACTTGGCAAATAATTTCTGTACCATATCTTCCCCCCTCTAATAGTTATTACAACACCAAGTCAGTGGTGATGTGTTTGGGTATTACTGCTATGGTCTGTCTTACTGTCACTCTCGTCAGCTTCCAAACTAAGGTCAGTCTGCCTGTGAAAAAGGGAATTCTATAATTTAATAGGATCTCTGTGCTTCTATGATTCACAATTGGTTATAGGTTGTTATTATTCCTCATGGCCAAGTTACCTTCTCTTTTGCTGCCCAATCTTCCCTTTTTTTCCCTATTCAGTTTGATGTGACATCATGCCAAGGTGTATTGTTTACCTTCTGCATGGTCATGATGGTGTCTGGACTGGTCCTGGCCATTGCATTGCCCTACGGATATGTAAGTTATAATAATACACTTTATTTGTAGAGCACATTGTCATACATGAAAGCCTGCAAAGTAAAGTGCTATACATAGCAGGAAGTAAAACTAACCTAATCAGAAACTATATAATGAATGAGGTGAATAAGTAAATGCAGGGGGAGACTAACATGAGGAATTGGCAGTGTTTAGACAGGCTGCCAATTCTGTTCTTCCCCCCCACTAACTAGTCTTTTGACAAATCAGATCAGATCTTTCTCAGAGCTCATCCGATTGGTCAGAAGACCAATTAGTGAGAAAAAAAACCCATCAAGCTTACAGCTGCGTCAGATCTAATTGAACGTTCACGTTTTCGAGAGATATAATATCAGCTTGTTTTGTGCTCCAGGTGCCCTGGGTGCATGGTGTCTATGGTGCCTTGGGAGCGTTACTTTTTACCATGGTAAGTGTAAAACCTATAGAGTCTGTTTTTACTTGACAGTCCACCAATGACAAAGAGAGATGTACAACTACTGTAATACTTCAACTCTTTTCTCCGTTTCAGTTTTTGGCATTTGACACCCAGCTACTGATGGGGAACAAGCGCTACACAATAAGTCCAGAGGAATACGTCTTTGCCACTCTCAACATCTACCTCGACATTATCTACATCTTCTCCTTCTTCCTGTCCCTGTTCGGAACAGAGAGGACAAACTGAATCCACCTCCAGGCCAGCATCTCAGCTTTTCCATCCAAACACGGCCCGTATTCATAGTCTCAGAGTGGTAGTGCTGATCTAGGATCGGCTTTGGCATTTAGATCACGGTGAAAAGTGTCATACACACAGGGGGGGATATGATCCTAGGTCGACACTACTCGGAGACACGGTATGAATACAGGCTCTGATCTCACCAGATGTACTGTACACAACCCATTGATCCACCACTTCTTCCCACAGTCTCAGCTTAGTGTGATTTTCCTTCCCCCTCTAGCATGATATGGACCTATACTACTTTATTGTCTGCTTAGCTGTCAATCTCCAGAATGTACAGTACTTTTCACCTATAGGGTCAGCGATCTATAGAATTACATTGCTAACGGTAGATAGGTGTGAAAAACACATGCAAAACACTGAGTCTGTCTAAAAGCTAGAACTGTAGGTGTTTTTGTTTTATGCAGATGTGATGTCCTTACTTTCTCCAGTCTTTTAACAACAACAGTCATGAATGACACTGCTCTACAGGAGCTTATCACCTCTTATGAAGAGGAAGGTAAAAGTATCTGCCCTGAAAGACATGAATATCTTTCAGTGTAGCAACGTAGATATCATTGTGCTTAGTTCATCAGTAGTGCACTAGGCTACATCCAATTCCATCAGTGCATAACACATTGTGGTGACCCTCAGCTTTAGAGTAAAGCGAGAGAGAGTAAAGTAGTTCCTTTTTTTGATCCAAACTTGGGAAATTGTTTTATCACACAATAAATCCAAAAAGGACAAGACACGTATCCATGACAAAATAAATTAAACACATATTAAGACACATTTAAATCAATGGCATCTGTGCACAGGAAGTCTGTGGTTTGTTGTTTCTCCTCCAGTCTGTCAACTCTTAGCCTACTGGTTGAAATCTCAAAGGAACATAAGATCCGGAGCATGCAGGCAATTCGATCCAATTCTGATTTCATTTGAACGTAGGCAAATTGCTTGGCTTTCCTTAGCTGCTTTAGACTAAACATGAGTTAATCTAGTTGCACTAAAACTGGAGATGTAATGCAATCCTGTCAATATGATGAGCCATAGTCCAATGATGTCAGTAGGGGTTTACTCACCACCCTTCTCTTTCTTTGTAACATTCGGTTCTGTATTATTCCCTCCATGTTACAATTTTCCAGCTAGGTTGGCTGCTATTTAACTCTTTTAAGTTTTTATTTATTTACAGATAGCTAAACGGGAGTCATCCCACTGGGCACAGATGTCAATCCAATGTCTATTCCACATTGGTTCAACGTCATTTTGTTGAAATGACGTGGAAACAACGTTGATTCAACCAGTGTGTGCCCAGTGGAATGTATTTAGAATCTAAATATATGGCTCTGGGACTGGGTTAAACCAATGATTCGATACATATGCTTTGCTAAGCATGTTTTGGGGGCCAATCTTGAAAACCTTTACAATGTGGGGATGTGGAAAATATATGTATTTGCTCCAGTAGTTAGTTATACAGTGCCCTCCATAATTATTGGGACAGTGACACATTGTTGTTGTTTTGGCTCTGTACTGTAGCGCTTAGGATTTTAAATTACACAATGACCATGAGGTTAACATGCAGACCGTCAGCTTGAATTTGTGGGTATTTTCAATCATATCGGGTGAACCATTTAGAAATTACAGCACCTTTTGCATATAGTCACCCCATTTTAGGGGACCAAAATTATTGGGACAAATTCCCTTTATATGTGTATTAAAGTAGTCAAGTTTAGTATTTGGTCGCATATTCCTAGCACGCAATGATTAAATCAAGCTTGTGACTCTACACACTTGTTGGATGCATTTGCTGTTTATTTTGGTTGTGTTTCCGATTATTTTGTGCCCAATAGACATTCATGGTAAATAATGTATTGTGTCATTTTAGAATCACTTTTATTGTAAGTAAGAAAATAATGTCTCTAAACATTTCTACATTCATGTGGATGCTACCATGATTAAGGTTAGTCCTGAATGAACCGTGAATAACGATGAGTGAGAAAGTTAGACGCACAAATATCATACCCCCAAGACATGCTAACCTCTCACCATTACAATATCAGGGGAGGTAATCATAGTAGCATCCACATTAATGTAGAAGTGTTTAGAAACATTCTATTCTTATTTACAGTAAAAGTGACTCCGAAATGACACAATACATTATTTGCCATTCATTTCTATTGGGCACAAAATAATCTGAAACACGATCAACACAAACAGCAAATGCATCCAACAAGTGTGTAGTCAAAAGTTAAATGTAATTGTTGCGTGTTGGGAATATGGGACAAAATACTACACTTTTGACTACTTTAATCAAATCAAATTTTATTGGTCACATACACATGGTTAGCAGATGTTATTAAGCGAAATTATTGTACATATAAGTGAATTTATCCCAACATGTTGGGTCCACTAAAATGGGGGGGACTATGTACAAAAAGTGCTGAAATGTCTAAACGGTTCACCCGCTATGCATGAAAATGCACTCAAATTAAAGCTGACAGTCTTCACTTCTCACCTCAAAATCGTTGTATAATTTCAAATCCAAAGTGCTGGAGTACAGAGCAACAACCAAATCACTGTCCCAATAATTACAGAGGGCACTGTAAATTGATGGCTTAACCTCGTGGCATAATGTTTTTATAGACACTGAAAGAGTTGATATTTTTTTGTAAAAGCAAAGAGTTTTGATTATTGTGACAAGAAAGAGTTAACTTTAAACATGCGTGCAAACTTTCTTGATGTGTACATGGGCAAGAAAATAATACTACATTGTATTTGGCCTGAAAAAAGCGTACATATATTTTCTTAATAAAACCCTGAATGGTTCATCTGTGTATGAAATATGTGGCCTTGGAATAGTCTTATCTGAACAAACTGTACTTAATTTGCTGTTGTAAAAAAAAATGTTTCTCTTGGTTAAGTGCGTTGAGTGTTATTCCATAGTGTGTTAGAAAATTAATTTCTGTTTACAATTCTTGCTGTAAATAAAATAAAAAATGTACTCACCAATCTTCTAGGTTTTTTTTAATCTCCGACACTAAACTAGATACGAGCAACGATTTATATTATATTGACAAGATAGTCGAGGGACCGCTCTAACAAATGGACATTTTCCACATTCGACACTCATTTTATCCTCCATAGAAAAATTCCTCACTTTGTGGTCTCATTTTGGCGGACAGATTTCGGATGTAGTAAACCCTCTCGTTCCGCCTCTACTTTTTGATACGAGTTGAACTGACGTTGACTTCGTCAAAGAAGCACCATAAAAAAAGCATTCCAACCAGCCAATCGCGTTTCATAATAATTGTATCTATTCAATTTGCTCATCCAATGAAAACGTGTCATGGTAGAACGCCAAGGTCGGCCATGTTGTGTGGTTTCCATTAGTTACCACAGCCACAAAGTCAAACGTGGCTATTTCCTACAAATTCATTTGTAAGACATTTGCTTTTTGGTCCTAATTTAAGTTTAGTGTTATACATATGGTTGGCAGTGTGGTTAAGGTTAGGTTTAAAATCACATTTTAAAAATATAAATTTTAGAAATAGGGATGGTTTTTTACTTAGTGGCTGTGGTAACTAGTGACGACCATGTTGTGGTTTTGAATGAGGAAGAAGCGGGAGAGGTTAGAGGTTATCGTTTAATTAGTTATTTTTTATTTGAAGTACTACATTGAGTTACTTTGGACTTCTTTGCTATTTAAGAAATATACATGGCATTGTCGAATGTGATAGTAGTGATTGAAATCTTAGTCGCTACAGCCACATAACCAGGATTGTTAGCTAGCTAGTTTAGCTAACCACAAGCTAGCTAATTTCAAGGGACGGAGAACGGTAACTTGATAGCTAGCTGGTTAGCAGTGTTGTTTAGCTAACTAGCAACGATTTACTTTCCCCGGTCGAATGACGTTGGGTGGCTTTATGTGCTTTTTCCTGCGCTGGCAGGCGGGTTGGAAGCAACCATAGCGATACACATTTTCGCGGGCGGGAGGTTTTAAACTTCTCTAAACATGTTCAATAAATTTTATGAATTAATTGGAACGGGTTTCGCTAATCTCCGCAATGGAGTACCAGCTCCCGACCAACAAGATAATGATACACACGGAGTACAACAAGGTGGTCGGATAAGGACAAAAAGACCCATCGACTGGTAAGTTAAGGTTATTCTAATGTTAGCTAGCTAACTTAGCTGTCATCTATTTGTTGTGTAGTAATCTAACTTGGATAACGTTAGTTTACTAACGTTAGTAATCTAATAAGCTAACGTTACCTAGCTAATATAGCTTAGTGTACCTGCTCGTGGTGGCACTGGATGACCTAACTAGATGCTATGTTTAGCTAATTGTCAACTATGTGTGAGTTGTAGCTAAACTTGAGGACCTGTCTATTTGAGATGGTGGTAAGATTTCGACCAGCCAGTTAGCTACTACTAGCTAGCTAACGTTACAGAAGTATGGCACACTGTCTGACACAGTTGGGTTGAGCAACCAAAGTGCGTACTCAGCAAGACCCCCACCCCCCACCCACCCCCCACCCACCCTGTCAGTGATTCTCTGGCACATGTTCATGTTGGATATTGTTTCCCCCCTGTTTTTATAGTTTGGAGGATGGTGACCAAGATGACCAGGCACTGGCAGTGAAGAGATTTCGGATGGGTAAGCTAACAGCAATCTTGGCTGTGCATTTTTGCAAAAGATGTTTTACATCCACATGGTCAAAGGTATGTGGACACCCTTTCAAATGAGTGGATTAGGCTATTTCAGCCACACCCATTGCTGACAGGTGTATAAAATAGAGCACACTGCCATGCAATCTCCATAGACAAACATTTACAGTAGAATGGTCTTACTGAAAAGCTCAGTGACTTTCAGCATGGCACCATCTTTTTTATTTATACCTTTATTTAACTAGGCAAGCCAGTTAAGAACAAATTCATATTTTCAATGACGGCCTAGGAACAGTGGGTTAACTGCCTGTTCAGGGGCAGAACGACAGATTTGTACCTTGTCAGCTCGGGGATATGAACTTGCAACCTTTCGGTTAATAGTCCAATGCGCTAACCACTAGGCTACCCTGCTGCCCCATCTTAGCATGTCACCTTTCCAACAAGTCAGTTTGTCAAATTTCTGCCCTGCTAGAGCTGCCCCGGGAAACTGTAAGTGCCGTTATTGTGAAGTGCAAACGTCTAGAAGCAACAACGGCTTAGCCGTGAAGTGCTAGGCCACACAAGCTCACAGATCGGGAGTGCTGAAGCGCGTGGCGCATAAACATTGTATGTACTCGGTTGCAACACAAGTTATCAAGTTCCAAACTGCCTCTGGAAGCAATGTCCGCACAAGATCTGTTCGCCGGGAGCTTCGTGAAATGGGTTTCCATAGCAGAGCAGCTGTACACAAGCCTGAGATCACCATGCACAATGCCAAGTGTCGCTGGCGTGGTGTAAAGCTTGCCGCTATTGGACTATGGAGCAGTGGAAACACGTTCTCTGGAGTGATGAATCATGCTTCACCATCTGGCAGTCCGACGGACGAATCTGGGTTTGGCGGCTGCCAGGAGGGCGCTACCTGTCCCAATGCATAGGGCCAACTGTAAAGTTTGGTGGAGGAGGAATAATGGTCTGGGGTTGTTTTTCATGGTTCGAGTTAGACCCCTTAGTTTCAGTGAAGGGAAATCGTAACACTACAGCATAGACGATTCTGTGCTCACATCTTTGTGGCAACAGTTTGGGATGCCCTTTCCTGTTCCAGCATGACAATGCCCTCGTGCACAAAGCGAACTTGAACTTGACTGGCCTGCACAGAGCCATGACCTCAACCCCATTGAACACCTTTGGGATGAATTGGAACACCGACTGCGAGCCAGGCCAACTCGCCCAACATTTCCGGTGTCACAAATGCTCTTGTGGTTGGATGGAAGCAAGTCCCTCTAACATCTAGTGGAAAGCCTTCCCAGAAGAGTGGAGGCTGTTATAGCAGTAGAGGGGGGGACCAACTCCATATTAATGCCCATGATTTTGTAATGAGATACTTTTGGTCATGTAGTGTATACAGTCCATGGTTCCCTATCTGAACTGATATGATGTGTTTGTGCATATGACGACAGGGGTCTTCATTGACACAGTGAAGACTGCAGCTGAAGGGGTGAAGAGCCATAGCTCCAACGTGGCATCCTGGGTACGGAATAGTGTGACTCCTACCTTGAGGAACATACTGCCCACTTCCCCAGACCCCCCTCCGGAAGAACACTTTCATGAAGAGCCAGCAAAAGAGCTTCAACCTGAACTCTCAACTTCTGCACCTCGTCCCTCATCTGTCTGGGAAGAGACTGAGGTATTGGATCTCTGATGTTTCAGGGCTCTTAATTCACAAAGTATTAGTGCTAATCTTGGATAGGTTTTTGAGTTTTAAATCATAATGAATAGGGGGGCTTGATTATAGATCAGCACTTTTGAGACAGTTTTTGAATATGAGCCCAGATCTAGTAGTAGATTCATACGTATTCATTACTCCAGTTTATTACAAGGCCAGCGCTCTGTTATATTCATATTGAACAATGATGCCATTCGTTTTTATGGTATTGTTTTCAGGTCCTTGAAGTGAGGTACTCTGATCCCCTGGATGGGATGTGTGTCGCTCCCTTGACAACTCTGGAATGGAGAAACTCTAAATCAGGCAAGACTCTTTTCTAAGAATGTCTATGAAACCATTCCTGCTGCCGGCTGGAAATGTCAGTAATGTTGATATGGAAATGGAACAGTTGTTTAATAGACACACTTTCTCTCCTCCTCCGTTCACGGCAGAGTCCTTTAGAATTGAGAAGACGATGATAGGATCGAAGGTTTGCAGACGGCAAGTGTGCATGGCTCTCACGCATCGTGATGCGCCCAAAACGAATGGGCACTCTGTCAGTCTGCCTCATTCCTCCAGCAGTACCCCTAAGCCATGTCCCTCTACCCGTCTGGGCAGGAGCCACCTCAGAACACCTGCATCAACAAGGTATGTTCATATTGTCAATAGATCTAGGCCTGCCTTTCTCACTGGGTAAAAAATGCATTCTGCTATTAATCAAGCATTGAAAACCTTGAAAAGGCTTGATTTTTGAACAGGGCCCTTTGCAAGGTTGTTAAAGAGCTTGAATTTCAAAGTGCTTGAAAATGTTCTATTTCCTGTGCTTGATATGGTTCTATTCACAATAATATGAGTAACATGTTCGGTGCAGTAATTGAATTCTCTCTGTAGCCAGTTGACCTCAGCAGGATGCAGCTCTTTCACCAGCATGTATGAGAAGTCCTTCCCCATCCGCGTTGTGCAGAGTCCTTCACACGGCAGCCCTTCCAACCGCCTCCTCAGAGCCAGGGCTCGCTGCACCGCGCAAGAGGTGAGATACCAGCGACCAGAATATTTATGGCTCCCACTTGCTGAACTTTTGCTATTGGTGCTGTTTTCAAATAACGCTGTTATGTTACAGAGTTATTTGAAAACAGCCCAACAGCTAAAAGGATCCAGGCATTCTCCAGGTATATTCAGGACTACGTGATAGAAGCATGGTGTAACTGAACTTCCCTCTGGGGAAAAATACTTATTCTAGTGTGTGTGTGTGTGTGTGTGTGTGTGTTGTGTGTGTGTGTGTGTGTGTGTGTGTGTGTGTGTGTTTGTCTCGACTAACATAAGTCCATATAGATACAGTAGAATAAGTGTTTTTTCCCCAGGGGGAAGTTCAGTTACGACCTGCTCATATCACGTAGTCTTTAATATACCTGGAGAATGTTGCCTCTACCTCATATCCAAGCTTTATTTATAATATAGAGTGATGGGTCCTCTCTGTGTTGCTCCAGTCTGTCTGTGAGGAGGAGAAGATTGTGTACAGACAGCTGCTGGCCATGGTCTCAGGTGGCCAGTCCTTGTCGTTCCACAACGGCAGCCCCCATGGCTTTCCGCGCTCACACAGAGACTTGTGAGTACAACAAGCACACCGCTAATGCTACAGTCCTCTCGCTCTCCTCAAGTCCCCGAGGATGACTGACAGTTCAGTCGTGCTCAAGGACCTGTACTCTCACGTTGATGCAACCACACACGTTTTCATCAGGAAATCTACCCTTTTCTACTTCTCCCCGGGGTTTGATTGTCCTACGTCTTGGCCATTTGGTGTGCTGGTGCTCCTTTCTTATAATCTCTCTCTCTCTCAGCACCAGCTTCCTGAGCACCAGCAGGCATCTGCTCCAGTGTTCATCCCCTACGGGGGCAGGAGATGCCTCCGAGGGCCCCAGTGAACCCCCAAGCCCCCGTCCAGAGTTCAGCCAGGGCTACAGCAACGTCCCCAGCCCAGGGAAGGGCTCCTCCAGTGGGGCAGGGAACCACACCTGGGCCCCCGACTCAGACCTCAGCCCCAGGGGACCAGAGACACTACAGTCTGCCCCCTCTCCAGCTACCCTACAGGACACCTCTTCTCAGGACACACAATCATCAGGTGAAACGTCTTAGCCCGTTTCCACTTCATCAGAGTTGATGTAGTAGTTTATTGACCCCAAGGAGGGACATTGATTTATCGCCACCAGCGGTATACAGCTGTATACAGAGACGGGACATGATAACGCCGCAGTGCCATCTTTAGTTTTATGTGTTGTGTTTCTATAAAAGCCTGTTTGTCTCTCTTGTACTAATTTGGACCATGGCTTGTTCTGCAGCGCATGATGGGGACTCCGTAATCATTGTGAGAGAGCAGAAGGGCAAAAAGCCATGCAGTTCAAGGTATGTGTTTTGAATCGTTTATGTTGGTGTGCGTTATTTACTTTGTGTTTCCCATCTAGCCTGGTTACTCTCTCTCTGTCTGTCTCTCCAGTGTGCCATGCTTCCAAGCTGAACTCTGGATCAAGGAATTGTAAGTCCCCTAATTTGTCACCATTCCTTGATAAATTCATACGGCGTATCTTGCTGTGCGCCTGTGCATACTGAATACAATTGAAATCCTCCTCTAGCTCATTCTAGAAGTCCTCAAGTCGGATGTGTGTGTCTGTGTTTTCCAGGACTAGCATGTATGACTCTCGTGCCCGGGAGAGACGGAGGCAGATCGAGGAGCAGGAGGCCCTAGCTGCTCAGCTGCTGAGACAGGTAGTTAGCATCCCCTTCTCTGCCTTCAATGGTGTGACGTCAGCCCTCATGTCTATACCGAGTCCCACATTTACCACCGTTGCGGCCAATGGGAAAATATAGGAAGTCAGCATTCAACTCAACTTGTCCTGCTAAGCCTGTACTCAATAGAAAATGATTTGGTGGTCTGTCTAACCCTCCTGTCCTGTGGTCTGGTCCAGCGTCTGTCAGATGACAGCCAGCTGGGCAACAGGTCTGTGGAGCTGCATGTCAGAGTCCCTCTGGAGAAGGAGGTTCCTCTGACTCCTCTCGTCGAGGGACCCAAACCCACCGAGGAGTTCCCTGAGCTCACCGAGGTACAATTCACCGTTTGTTTTTACCTCCGTATGTTGTGCCTATTTCTGCACTTTGCGTTTGTGAGCCAGCTCATTACCAATAAAAATGCATTGCGATAATTATACTAAGTGTGTTTTTAAATAAGTGAAATGGATTTGCTCACTGTGTGCGTCAGGAATGTACATAGCGTGCAGCCTTTAGCTGAGCCGGCATGTTTGCGTGTCTGTGGCCAGGATATGGAGGGGGAGGTGTGCCGGGCGCTGAGGGGAGGCAGCCAGGACGAGATGCTGAGTGAAGGATTCAGACTCACCATCACACGCAAAGACCTCCAGACACTCAGCCACCTCAACTGGCTCAACGACGAGGTGAGAGCACGTCACACGCTGCTTCTGTTTATATCGCCGTCTCATACCACTGTTTTTGGAGACGGCTAGTCATTTCTTCTCTCTGTGTGTCTGTGCCTACACAGAAAAGAGTAACTAATACAGAAGGGGTTTATCTGTGGCTCTATGCTGTTTTCTCTGCTTGACCCCCCTGCTTCCTCTTTCCAAGGTGATCAACTTCTACATGAACCTGCTAGTGGAGCGCGGGAAGGATCCCGGCCTGCCGACGGTCCACACCTTCAACACCTTCTTCTTCCCCAAGCTCCGCGGCGCAGGCTACTCTGCCGTACGCCGATGGACCAAAAAGATGGACATCTTCTCAGTGGACGTCATACTGGTGCCCGTCCACCTCGGGGTGCACTGGTGCCTCTCTGTGAGTTAACATACAATATATTGTACTTTGCTGCTGCCCGTCTACCTGGGGGGGGTACAGTGGCCTGGCCTGGTTATGCATCCACCATAGATGCTGGGAAAGGACTATGTGAAAATGGCAAAAAAATCGCAGCCACCACAGTACGGTTTAGATTGGTTCTAACGTGGGAATCACACTAGACAGAATTTGTCGTGTGATGTTTATATTGACTGTTCTATATTTTTAATATTAAAATATATATATATAAATATATAAATAAAATAATTCTCTCAGGTGGTGGATCTCCGTAAGAAGACTGTCACGTACTTTGATTCAATGGGAGGGAACAATGACGAAGCCTGCAGGATATTGCTGCAATACCTGCAGCAGGAAAGCAAGGACAAGAAGGGCAAAGACCTGGATACGTCAGAATGGACTCTGCAAAGCAAGAAACGCAATGTACGTGTTACACTATATCTAACCCGAGATCTCTCTCAACTCAACATGCTTTGACACTTCACTGATAGATTGTTGCCGTCTTTTGAAAAATGGATCTCAAGCCATTTCTCCCAACAGGAGATTCCTCAGCAGATGAACGGAAGTGACTGTGGAATGTTCACCTGCAAATATGCTGAGTACATCACCAAAGACAAGCCAATCACATTTACACAAGTAAGTACTTCAACCGCCAAGCTGCCACTGTGTCTGTTGGTGGGAAAGGCCAGTGTTTAATACCATCTTGAGGTGTTTTGAAAAAGTTTTATTTGATAAAATGTTGAATTTGGCCTCTACTACTATAGCCCATAACGCAGTGAATAACACATTCATAAATGGCAACAAATACAGTCAAAGAAATGTATGTGGTGTCAGTGTCTGTCCTATATCTAGGAGATAAACAAAAAATATTTCCTCAGCCTTTTTCTTTTTTTTTGACACACATTTAACCCCTTATTTTTGTAGGCACAAAACTACCTCCATACTTCCATTCATTTGTTTGGGTTAGCTTCAGATGAGTCCCGTGACACCTGTGGGGGTCATAGAGCAAAACGGAGAACACCATCGTGTTCTTGAGAGTCAACTTTCAATGGATGGTTCATATTCGTTTTGTAGGCCTAACCGTTCGGACGTTAAGGATTTTTTTTTTTGTGAGAAGACTGATTTTCCGGGATGTTTCATGGTCTGACAAACACCGTTGCGATGGATTGAGATGCAGCCCATGCAAATAAAGGGATATCTTTAGATTAAACTGTTGGATTTGGATGGATTTTATTATTATATTACTTGGATTGACATATGGGTGTGTCAATAGACTCTAAAACAGCCCTGTTCTATATTTGGAACACTGGCTGCATTTAGAATGCACTGCATATGTTGCCAAAGCAATTGAATTGATCAGTATTTCTCCCTGGTTATACGGACAGACTTGCGTTTTGAAATGCAGGGATCACTCATGTAGCGCGAGGTAGAGAGATGCGGGGAAATTCCACCAGAGCAGACTGGCCTAAAGCTTTTTTGACCTGGCACTTGTAAGAGACCGCTGTTTATTTGCTCAAATGTGATGCTCGATCACTATAAGAGATTGGCACTTGTTGGCGACTCTGCTTTTAATAGAAGTGTAGCGGTAAGCATGAGCATTCCTCAAACAGAGCAACTAGTGGTAGGGAGAGATGAATAACCCTGTGGAACGAGACATCACTCGGGAACAGCAGAAGCGGCCAAAGTGTAACCTGCCATGCAATTCATTGACGACGAGCCTTGTTTTCCACAGTGCCTGTAGCTGCGGTAGTAATGGCTTTCCTTCCATTTCTCACCGTAGTATGAGAACTAGTATGAGAACTACAAAATAACAATGTGCCTGTCGCGTTACCCATCCTCTGGCTGTAGTCCAATGTGGAGTAGTACTGAAGCACGACATTGCATAACAGCAGTTTGCCTGCTACATTACTTCAACTGCATTGCTTGGCCAATATTTTCAATCTCTAACGTTACCACGATGAAGAACAATGGCAAGTCGGACTTTTACGTAAAAAAAAAAAAAGTTTTTATGAAGGGAAGGCAAGCTTGCAAATGTATTTATTTTACATTTGCAGAAACGTTAAATGCTTTAGCTAGAATCTTTTAAATCTGCTTGTTTGCTCAGGAGTCCCTAAAACATGAATTACAATTCATACAAATGTCAAACGCCCATATATCGGGGAGGGGGGGGGCATTGGGATTGAGCCTATGAGTAACTAACTCAGTATTTAACTCTGTATTTCCCTTCCCTCCAATTGACAGAAACACATGCCCTACTTCAGGAGACGCATGGTCTGGGAGATATTGAATCGGAAACTATTGTGATGAAATTGGGAAGAGATTTCTGAACAGGTCAAGAGCGAGGAAGTGTCTGAAATGACGATGGTGCCCATGACGCTGTGGCTGTTCCATTGCAGGAGGATACATTTATTGCAACCACAACCTCCTGTGTATTAGCAAGCAAAGGTCTCTCTTTCAATTGGGGGGTTGTTCTCATTTTACAAATGATACTCTGAAATGTTCCCGTCAGAGCATCCCGTCTAGTGAAGTTGGGCCAACCAGTGCAACTGCTTGTATTTTTGTCACTGTCGATATTTTTGTAAACTACTCAGAAGTATAGTTCGACGAGAGCTTGGTGATGTGATGACTGTTAACACCTTTTATTTTTCTAGTCTATGGTCAACACCCCTTACCTGGTTCAATAAACTGGTTAAATGAGAGAACAGAGTTCGAGATGCAGTGACATTCTTTGCTTTGTATCTTTTTAGCTAAATGGAAAATATATGCAACTGACCTCAGAGTATAATTTGTAAAAGGGTAGGCCTAGATATGGCAGTGGTGTGTTTCTATACATTGCTATTGTGTGGAACTTGAGGTGACACGAGTATCCTCATTGGTTAATTTGGACCCCATCAACAGATAAGCAGCCGTGATGCTTCCTTGACCAAGAGACCTGTTATTCCAAGACTAAATTGTGTAACCTGAAATTTAAAGTCTATTTTGTTTTAATAAGCAAAGCAACAAACAAACAAACACTTTAGTGCATTTTTCTCTGGATATTTTCAACATGTGTATATACTGATGAGTATACAGTTTCTTGGATAATGTATTTAATATACATTTTGTACCTTTTTTATTATCTGTTTTGTATCTAGAACAAAGTCTTTTTAGAAATAAATTCCTCAAGTATTGTGTGTGTGCATCTGTTTGGAAAGGTGTACTGTACATGACATACACACTTAGTAATAATAAAAGGCACATGGACAAAGTGTAAAATTAAAAAAAAATGTGGATTCCTTTTAATTAAAAAAATGACCTAGTTCAAAAATAACTTCAACCCCCAAAAAAAAATCATTTTGAAAAGCTGTTAGTCTAGAAAGGGGGATTTTTCTTATTTAAAGTCTGTGTTTAAAACACTGCCATAGACCTGCTAGTGTGGCACATAAGGGCAAATGAATGATTGTACATGATTGCTTTATAATGGACTTGATAAAGCCAGGGGATAGTAGATGTTAAGGCTGTGAGCCAATGACTATGAAATGTGTTCCTTTTTAACCTGACATGACATTGGTGACTTATTGCTGGACGGAGCTTCAGCTAATATTTCCTCCCTCTAGTTGGCATTGTACAATGAAAGACAAAGCAGTAGAGCCCACTCCTACGCAACCTTTAAAATCCTAAATTAGCAGCACGATGTTTCAAGTGGACTTCATGTAAATGATTGTCTGAACTACGGCAAGGGCTTTTTGATTTAAACTCAAATCTGGAATGATTATGTCCTCAAAATTAAATGAGTGTAACAAATGTTAAATTGGGGTTTCCTAAGACTGATACTACGTGGGTGTAAATATTACAATAAAATAATTCCTGTTTTATCAAACACTTTGCAGACAGTGCATAAATGTTTCCAGATAGCATATTAGTGTGTAGCACCCTTTTTAAATCCTCTCTTGATGAAATCTACAAGGCATTTCTGATAATATTCTTCCTACCACAAATTAATTCATGAGACAATTCATAAAGCTTATTGATAGTGTCAACAAACCTTTTCATGTACAGTCACAAATCAAGGAAAAAGAAAGAACTACAGATGTATTCTAAACCAAGCATTGATCACTTAGAAATGTCTACTGGATGATGTCTTTGGTAACAAACAAAAAAATCAACAACCAATATTTTGGTTGACCAACAATAAGGACTGTATCTGGATGGACAAGGTAGTCAGTATCCCGTTTTTAGGAGATGGTGTGAGGCCTTTAGCAAGATAGCTGAGTGATTTTTCTCCAACCTCATGAACCATGCTGTACATGGTAACACTTTATTTGGATAGGTCACCTGTCGATGCTCTTTCTACAGATGGTCATACTATCACCGATTTAAGGTTAGGGTTAGTTGATTGCCTGTAGAGCATATACAGAAATTCCCTTCTATGCAGCGATCTCACTGTCATTTCGATGAACAGTGAGGCGTGTAATCTTACAACTAAACGTTTTGGATGAACTCAAATGAAAGCCACCAATAGCAGAATGCTAAGTTTCAAAAGTCACTATAGACAAACAAACAGCCCATTGTCATCTGAAATTCATCTATATAGCGTAAGTATTGCATTATTGTGGATGTGTGTGTTTTTTATTGCATAGATCACTGGCCTTTTTAAGAAACAAAACAGTCTGATTGGATGTTTGACCTGGGATTTAGGCCTGGTTTGTGAACGTTTGACAGAAGAGTGAAGCTATGGAGACAGTACCCGCTGTGACTGTGCGGGGCAGCCTGGAGAACCATAGAAGTTAAGAGTTTAGA
Source organism: Oncorhynchus tshawytscha (assembly GCF_018296145.1). Taxonomy (NCBI): domain Eukaryota; kingdom Metazoa; phylum Chordata; class Actinopteri; order Salmoniformes; family Salmonidae; genus Oncorhynchus; species Oncorhynchus tshawytscha. The sequence continues at coordinate 9,522,041 of NC_056450.1, read as the reverse complement.
AAACGTCTCCGAATCTTGCACACGAACACTCAGCTGACTTTACATTGCTCTTGTTGGGTAGGAGGTATTGTTACTTTTCACACCGCATTCCCTAACCACTGATTTAGTGACTACTCTACCACGTAGGACACATTTCTGAAATCATTTCTAAGAGGCATTACACTTAGAGCTCGATTCAGTCAGCGAAGCTGAAATTGTTACGGATTGCGCAATAGACATTTAATGGTCATTTCCAATTGAGCCAACATATGCAGCGTTTACCGTGAATGCGGTCACATTGCCTTTAAATTTCAATTTGGATTGAATCGAGCCCATAATTATCTTGGAGTGATGAGTAGTTGAGCACACCTATTTAAAACGGTGAACGTGCCAAAACTGATGCAACAGACTGATTTGAAATCCCTCAAACATTTAGAGCATTTTCCATGTGATTGAAAATTAAAACAGATTGAGAACAAGAAAAAACAAAAATGACTAATGACAGACATTATTCCAAAAGAAAAAGCCAACAAATCTTTTCAAAAACAAATCTACTTGTCCATAGAAACATGTAACCACTCACTGCACACTACCAAAAAATAAAATGTATCAATCTGAAAAGTATTAAATCGAATAAAAAAGATCTCACAAACTTTCTTTAAATAAAAAAAACAGTCACTCGGGAATCAAAACAAAACCGAATAAACAAAAACAGAGGCATCTAAAAACAGACAGAGAGAAAGTAGCGTTGGATCTCGAATTTACTTGTTTAAACTACGAGCGCAACACTCAATAATGTGAACTCCTAACAACAACTTTGGGTCTGTTTAAAGGGTAGCAGCTTAACCCACTAAAACCAAATGTAGAGACTTATTTATGTTGTTGGTTGGCATTGGAGAAATAATAAGATTAAATTCCCCAAATATAACCAGCAACTAAATGTATTTCATGTCAAATTTAATCATGCATATATATATATTTTATTCCCTGCATGATTTTATTATAATTGGCCAGAATCAGGAAATAATCAATTCAATGTTTGATTGTCTTAAGCTTTATTTCTAAATATATATTTAGATTCTGAGGATTATTGTGAGAATTTCAACTAGGGACCCAAGTGCTAAAAACGGTATCTGAGTTGATAGATCATAGACGGTGTCATATCTGGTACTAAGTAACTTAAGCAGTTGGTTCAGCCTTCTCTCGTCAAAAATGTACCAATAAAAACACTGTGAAGTGAACAAAAACAACAATGGCATTGTGAAATGAACAAAAACAACAATGGCATTGTGAAATGAACAAAAAAACATCTTTGATTAGTGACTTTTTGAATCTATACCAAAAAAATACAGGTAAAAAGCTTACAAATAACATGATGAAATGAAAAACGAAATCAGCATATTTTACAACAAAAAAGTACAGCTAATCGACAACACATGTTGTTGTAACTTTTATGATCCTGATTTCATTCTGACTCCCCAGAATATTTAGGAAAATAATTTGTTAATATGTGCACAAAAAAAAAATCCTGTGTGTGGTTTCTCTTTCTTCGACTATAGTGTCATGTTCTGTGGTCAAAATAGATGCCCCATGTTCTGTTCGTTTTCACAGTATCCATTCGTCTGTATTCAAGAGTTTACCATAACCTCTGATTTTGAAATATCCTTTTGTCCATTGTGTGACTGTCTGGTGCTTCTGTCCAGAGTCACTATGCGCTGAGCTGTACAGGACCGCAGGTGGCCCAGGAAATAGACTCTAGTATATCCCACCTGTCCCTCCTCTTCACTTTCTAAGCTGATAGGAGTAACCTGTGTGTTCTGTGGGAGTCTCCAGGGAAACCTGTTGCTGGATGACACTTTCCTGTTAACATATTGAAGAAGAATTCATCAATCAATCGACCAATCGTCAGTAAAGAGACCAGTTGTTTCATACCACATTATAGTTTTAAATGTGGAAATGCAACACATTTTCCCCACGGGAACAATAAAGTCAGTAAAGTAAATTGTAGTAGGACGTTTCTTACCTCGACTGAAACAGTGGTCTGAGGCACTTGGGTGTACTGGGGGATGTAGGTCCCTTGCATAGGTGTGTTTGCAGGCATATACTAAAATAGAGAGGAGGAAACTATTAGAACGTAATCATCAGGGGCACAACTTTCACTGGGGACGGGGGGGACATTCTGAAATTGCATTTGTTTTATCATTGGAATGTGATACAAAATGAGGCAACGTTGTGCTTTAGGACTATGTGGACGCCTCCAAGCGGCCGGGTAGGCTGTTTGGAGTGTTTATCCAACTGGATAAAAAAATAGAGAGAGAAAAAAATGGATTATGCCCCCCCACCCACTTTGCGCCCCTGGTAATCATTATAGAATTTTATTCACATTTGTCTCTTTTCTGAGTAAAACTGTCTTCATTGAGGGATAGAAAGTGGCGTTATGGATGGCACTGACAACACAATGTCTTTGTCCAAAGTATCTACTGTATGTCTAGACAGTAGTGTTCCGTTGGGACTGACCGTGCCACTGCTGCCCATAGAGAGGTGGCTGAGCTGCTGTGTGAGAGGCCCCATCATAGGGGTTGGCTGGATGGACATGGTATGGTCCATGCCTGGCGTCAGGACTTGGCCCTACGGACACACACACACACACACACACACACACACACACACACACACACAAACAAAAATGCACGTATACACATACACACACAATTGTTTGTCACGCAGCTCAAACATCGAGTGCAAACATCACACAGAGCGTCGGTATGTTTATGTCTAACAGGTGTTTCTCTCAGACACAGAAAGTGAGAGACAGGCAGATCACACTGATTCACTAATAGGCAGTAACAGACCCACAGTAGCAGTGGGTAAAACTCACTGAGGGCTGCATGAGGTACGACTGATGATGATGCATCCAGGACTGTGGACTGTGGATCTGCAGCAGAGAAGAAAGACAGACACACAACATAAGATGTGTTTTCAGCAAATGTTCAGAATGAAGCAAAAAGGGCCGAAGGCCTGTGGTATATGGCCAATATACCACGGCTAAGGGCTGTTCTTAAGCGCAACGCGGAGTGCCTGGACACAGCCATTAGCCGTGGCATTATTGGCCATGCACCACAAACCCCCGAAGGGCCTTATTGCTGTTAGAAACTGGTTACCAATGTAATTAAAGCAGTAAAAACAAGCATTTTGTCATACCCGTGGCAGACAGTCGGTGGTCAGCCAATCAGCATTCAGGGCTCGAACCCACCCAGTTTATAACAAGAAATAAATCCTCTGTACACAGTAATATATCCACAGAAATACAACAGACGGACCTGGTAGGTATTAACAGGAGAGTGCATGTAGGGGACGAGGGATGTCTGAGCGATCATTCTGTTAGGGGCCATACTGTAGGGAGATGAGTAGAACCTGCAGACACACAGAGAGAAGAAGAAGAAACCCATCAGTATCCAACACACACGGTCATCCCTGTTGTACATATGTCCAGGATCATCTCATTGAGGTTTTAACACCTTTGATCAAACCGACAGCGTCGCGGCGCAGAATGGTACGAGGCATCATCTGGCTCTGTGCGCGACAAAAGTTCGACATTCGCCTTCTGCTACCATTTCTGTCAAGCCGCCTACCCCTACAGTTTGACGCGTACGCTCGATTAGCACCACACGGTGCGCACCGCCACTGTCTCCGCAAAGCTGCAAGGCAAAGCGCAGCGTTCCGTTGGAACGGTGTACCAAAATGCAATGACTGCCGTTGGTGTGGTGGAGGCGTTGGTGGAGTATTCGCTCACCCGTTCTGTAAGGCTGTGGTGGGGTCATAGGTCAGTGTCATTCCTCCCTGTGGTCAAACACATTCAGATACAATGCAGTAAGCACACATACAGTAATACATGCGTTTGAATGAGAAATATCTAACCAGAAAGAAATTGGGACAAAAAAATCCCGCTTGAGCTTTAAAGTAACTGACTGTAAAGTAAAAGTTCATGTTCTGTTACCTCGTACCCAAATGATGTTGTTGACTCATCCTATACTCGTATTTGTGGCCAAAGCATAAATTGGAGAGAAAACACTTCAAACTTGTATCTCAAACCGACCATTTAAAAAATCCTTGCTATTTCCTTGTAGAAGATGAAGCAACACAGTTACTTTAATGTCACTGTACTGTAAACAGTTGAAAGTACCTGAATAGCCTTGGTGAAATGGCAACAAGAAAGACTACAGGGAAGATGGCAGACTGTTTACTGTCTGAATGAGAACTCACCGTTTCCCCATCTGTTGTCCAGGGACGGCCATTCTGCAGGTACTTTCCCTGGCTCTGTCTCTTCTTCTGTCCTCCGTCTGCAAACTTACACAACAGGGGTTCCAAGGGCACTGGGAGGAGAGGAGAAGAAGAGGGTTGAGTGACTGTGGAGCACTGAAGGGGTATAGTCTGTGTGTTTATACTGTATATTATACATTATAAACTGGGTGGTTCGATACCTGAACGCTGATTGGCTGGCAGCTGTGGTATATCAGACCGTATACCACAGGTATGACAAAACAGTTATTTTTACTGCTCTAATTACGTTGGTAAACAATTTATAATAGCAGTAAGGCACCTCTGGAGTTTGTGATATATGGCCAATATACCACGGCTAAGGTCTGTGTCCAGGCACTCGGCATTGCGTCGTGGTTAAGAACAGCCCTTAGCCGTGGTATATTGGCCATATACCACCGGGCCTTATTGCTTAATTAAAATATGACAGTGAACCAAGATACTGTGGAAGATCTAGCCTTTCTGTTGCTCCTGACCCTTTCAACCAAGGCATCATACAGAATAAACTTTGTTCTCAAAAGAAATTGAAAACATGATGAGATAAAGATGACTCACCGGGTACTCCAGGTGGAGTCTTGATATATTTGCCATTGAAATGTTGAATGATAGTCTCACATTTCTCTGTTGACTCCATCCTGCAAATAAAACTTGATTTACAGGATGCTGTACTATCCCCAGTAACCAGCAGAGGGCTCAGCAGACAGGTGAGTTTACCAGGGGCACATCTAGCAGGACACAATGTTTTGGAACGCTCAGAGAGAAATAGGTTATGTAGAACAAACATGCCTCTCTAACATACAGAATCACATCACCTCTATTCATGGCATTTCTATCTGCAATGTTCGACAACATTTGGCAACTGAATGTGACCATGGCAAGCTAGCCATGCCTTGACAAAGCCAAGATATATATGATCATAACATTGCATTTGTCAATAAATGTTTAAGTGTGGAGGTATACATGATACAGTACGCAGGAATCTATTTTTGCATCTCCTACATAGCTGTGACCTAAGACTTTATTTTCAGAGGTGACAAAGTTGGTTACCTGGCAAAGCCCACTCCTCTGCTGGTGCCGTTGGCGTCTCTGAGGATGCGTGTAGAGATGACCTGACTGAAGGGCTTCAGTATATTCTCCAGCTCCTGCTCATCCATGGACACAGGCAGGTTGGAGATGTACAGGTTAGTGGGGTCCTGCTCCTGTTGCTGTGGAGGGAGGGAGGGAGGGAGGGAGGGAGGGAGGGAGGGAGGGAGGGAGGGAGGGAGGGAGGGAGGGAGGGAGGGAGGGAGGGAGGGAGAAAAATACAGGGTTACATTTGCTCGTCCATAGACACAGGCAGGTTGGAGAAGTACAGGTTAGTGGGGTCCTGCTCCCGTTGCTGGATCACAGACAGGGAGAAGAGAGAGAGGGGCCTTTAACAACATACACACTTGCCTTTCTAAGCTTGACAACGTTTTGAGGAGGCTGTGGAGTGGAAAGAAGGGCACTGGAGATGTAGAGGAAAACTATTCTAGGGAGAATGTTCTTGTAATGTTACCTGTAACTTTGCCTTAATGTTTTAATGTTTGAGTGTCTAGTTTTCCGTAAGTTAGGGGAACATTTTGTATCTATGTTAGCAAAATCCTTCTGGGAATCTTTTTTTTAGCATGGTTTGGTGTTAGAGTTAGGAAAACAGTCTCTTAATGTCAAACAGAACATACACAAATCAAATGTTATTTGTCACATGCGCCGAATATAACAGGTGTCGACTTTAGCGTGAAATGAGCCCTTTCCCAACAATGCAGAGTTTAAAAAAAAAAAAATTCAAATGGAAATAGTAACACAATAAAATAACAATAACAAGACTATATACAAGGAGTAGTGGTACCGAGTCTATGTGCAGGGGTATGGGGTACTTGAGATAATTGAGGTAATGTGTACATGTAGGTAGGGTTAACTAGGCAATCAGGATAGATAATATACAGAGTAGCATATATATATATACATGTGAAAGGTGTGAAAGTGTGTCTATGTGTGTGTGGCATCAATATGCATGTGTGTGTTTGTTTTGTGTGTGTGAGCGTATGTAGCCTGTGTGTGTGTTGGAGTGTCATTGTAGTATGTCTGAGTGTGTGAGTAGAGTCCAGTGAGTGTGCATAGAGCCGGTGCAAGAGGGCCAGTGCAGATAAACAGGGGGTCAATGCAAATAGTCAGGGTAGCCATTTGATTAACTGTTCAGTAGTCTTATGGCTGGGGGTAGAACCTGCTCAGGAGCCTTTTGGTCCCAGACTTGGCGCTCCGGTACCACTTGCCGTGTGGTAGCATAGAGGACAGTCTGTGACCAGGGTGGCTGGAGTGGTTAACACTTTTTAGGGCCTTCTTCTGACACCGCCTGGTATAGAGGTCCTAGATGGCAGGTAGCTCGGCCCCAGGGATGTACTGGGCTGTATTCATTACCCTCTGTAGCGCCTTATGGTCGGATGCCAAGCAGTCGCCATACCAAGCGGTGATGCAGCAAGTCAAGAAGGTCTCAATGGTGCAGCTGTAGAACTTTTTGAGGATCTGAGGGCCCATGCAAAATCTTTTCAGCTTCCTGGGGGGGAAGAGGGGTTGTTGTGCCCTCTTCACGACTGTGTTGGTGTGTTTGGACCATGATAGGTCCTTAGTGATGTGGACACCGAGGAACTGGAAGCTCTCAACCCACTCCACTACAGCTCTGTCGATGTGAATGGGGACGTACTCTGCCTTCCATTTCCTGTAGTCCATGATCAGCTCATTTGTCTTGCTGACATTGAGGTAGAGGTTGTTGTCCTGGCACCACACTGCCAGGTCTCTGACCTACTCCCTAGAGGCTGTCTCATCATCGTCAGTGATCGGGCCTACCACAGTTGTGTCATCTGGAAACTTAATGATGGTGTTGGAGTCGTGCGAGCCCACACAGTCATTGGTGAACAGGAGGGGACTAAGCACGCACCCCTGAGGGGCCCCCATGTTGAGGGTCAGCATAGCGAATGTGTTGTTGCCTAAACTCACCACCTGGGGGCAGCCCGTCAGGAATTCCAGGATCCAGTTGCAGAGGTAGGTGTTCAGTCCCAGGGTCCTTAGCTTAGTGATGAGCTTGGAGGGCACTATGGTGTTGAACGCTGAGCTGTAGTCAATGAACAGCATTCCAGGCCGGAAAGGGCAGTGCGGAGTGCAATAGCGAATGCATCATTTGTGGATCTGTTGGGGCGGTATGTGAATTGTAGTGGGTCCAGGGTGTCCTGGAGGATGGTGTTGATGTGAGCCATGACCAGCCTTTAAAAGCATTTTATGGCTACAGATGTGAGTGCTACGGGGCGATAATCATTTAGAGAGGTTACCTGGGCGTTCTTTGGCACAGGGACTATGGTGGTCTGCCTGAAACGTTACAGACTGGGTCAGGGAGAGGTTGAAAATGTCAGTGTAGACACTTGCCAGCTGGTCAGCGTATGCTCTGAGTACGCTTCCTGATAATCCATCTGGCCTTGTGGCCTTGTGAATGTTGTTTAAAGGTCTTCCTCTCCCGAGCTTTCACTGGCCTCCAGCACACACACACTTACACACACACACTGCAGACTTTGGACTGATCAGAATTTTAGGTAGGCTAATTAACTTGTGAAGCTTATTATGTGAGCTTCATCAGAGGCACTTAAATTAACTGGTATACGACTACTATTTATTGATTTTATCTCAGACTTTTGTAGCCTACTGGACTCAGAGAGCTACTCTCTCAAGTTGTCTTGTTGGGGCGAGTGACTCTTTGAACTTACAATGGCCGTTATATCTATTTCTTGTGCCTATGCTATTTGCCTCATGACTCCTGCATGCTTGTTGACTATGAACGTGCTTGTTTACCCAACTGTGGGACAGACTATGTTTGTTCCCACACTAGGGACTCTGACTCTCTATTGGGTCGACAGACTCTCGGCCTCCCATCCTATTCTAACCACCTCTCGCCGGCTTTGTATTCATGTTATCTGATGACATTGCTGTACAATATAATCTTGTTGCCATCTGATGCACATTCAAATGTCATCAAAAATTAACACTGCAGAGATCGCCCCTCTGCCGTGCCCTGATTTTATTACTGCTGATGATATCTGGAAATGTGCAGTGTTTTGAACACTGATGTTAACCTTTCTGGTTATAACCTTTTTTGGCAAGACAGATCTTCCAAAGGGGGTGGAGTAGCAATCTTTACCAAGGAACACCTTCAGTGCTCGGTTGTCTCCACCAAGTCTGTCCCCAAACAACTTGATCTGCTGGTTTTAAGCATTACACTTTCAAATAGCTTCTTGTTGACTGTTGCTGGGTGTCATTGTCCACCATCAACACCGGCCTGTGCTCTACCTTCCCTAAACTCTCCCCTGGCCCCTTACACTATGTCTGAATTTGTCCTAAACTGGAACCTCCTTAAACCACATGACCAAGCCCTAAAACAATGGGACTCCCTAAATCTTTCCCAGATTATTACCAATCCCACAAGGTATGACTCCAAACACCCAGAAAAGCCTACTCTCCTTGATGTTATCCTCACAAATAGTCCTGATAGGTATCAGTCTGGTGTTTTCTGTAATGACTTTAGTCATCACTGTTTTACAGCCTGTGTTCGTAATGGCTGCTCACTGAAACGACCTGTCCTGATTTGTCATACACACTTGCTAAAAACCTTTAATGAGCAAGCCTTCCTTCATGACCTGGCCTCTGTAAAATGGTATAGAATCAGCATGATCCCCTCTGTCAAACACGCTTAGACCTTCTTTTTTGACATTTTCAGTGGTATTGTTGACAAACACGCCCCATAAAGAAAATTTGAATTAAATTTGGTTCAGCCCCTGGTTCGACCTGACAGAGATACTCCACCTCAAGAATTCCATTTGGAGAAAGGCTCGGCACACACATACTCAGGCTGACTGGCTGTCGTTCAGGACAATGAGAAATACGTGCACCCAGACTATCTGGAAGGCCTTAGTTAGTTACTTTAAGGAGCAGTTCTCTCTCTGTGGGTCTAAACCCAAGAAGTTCTGGAAAACGGTTAAAGACCTGGAGAATAAACCCTCCTCCTCCCTTAAAAACTTCTTAAGCCTATGGGTTCCCCTACAGGAACTCCACCCCCACCCCCGTTCAGCTGAATAGGTGGCGCAGGGAATGCAAAAATATTCGTAGAAATATTTAACCTCCACACATTAACAAGTCCAATACCTCAAATGAAAGATAAACACCTTGTTCATCTACCCAGCGTGTCAGATTCTTTTAATGTTTTACGGCGAAAACACAGCATATATTTATGTTAGACCACCACCAAAACAAAGAAAAAACGTAGCCATTTTGTCCAGCAAAATATAAATTGACAAAAGCAGGATTTTTTTTTAAAATCATTCACTAACCTCTTGAAAATCTTCATCAGATGACAGTCATATGACATGTTACACAGTACATTTATGTTTTGTTCGATAATATGCATTTTATATCCATAAATCTCGGTTTTCATTGACGCCATGTTCATAAAATTCTCCAAAATGTCCGGAGGAATTATAGAAAGCTACGCCAGATCACAGAAATACTCATCATAAACGTTGACTAAAGATACATGTTCTACATATAATTAAAAAGATACACTGGTTCTTAATGCAACCGCTATGTCACATTTTTTTTAACATTACGGAAAAAGCCTAACATTGCAATAATCTGAGACGGCGCTCAGACGTAACAATATTTCTCCGCTATGTTGGAGTCAACAGAAATACAAAATTACAACATGAATATTCCCTTACCTTTGATGATCTTCCATCAGAATGTAGTGCAAGGAGTCCTAGTTCAACAATAAATCGTTTTGTTTCATAATGTTCAATTCTAGTGTCCAAGTAGCAGCATTTGCTACCACGTTCAGCTCAAATGCCCAAAAAATTACTTCTGGTCCAGGATAACTTTGCATCAAAACTTCCAAATTACATATTACAGGTCGACGAAACTGGTCAAACTAAGTGCAGAATCAATCTTCAGGATGTTATAATCATACAGATCGAATAGCATTCCAACCGGACTATTCATTTTCATCTGGGGCTGATTGGAACAGCCGACGCACTCAAACGCAAACGCGCCTTCAAGCACATGGAAAACTTTTGCAACACTTACTACTTTCCTTCCCATTAGGTCAAAGTTCACAGCAAATGCTCCATTACACTTTCTACTGAATGAGGACATCTAGTGGAAGACATAGGAAGTGTTTCCAGATCCATAACTTGTTGGGAAGGGAGGGGGCGATGACGTCAAAGTTGCCCAACTTTCAGGATTTCAAAACTAGTTTGGAAGATTGCCTGCCCTGTGAGTTCTGTTATACTCACAGACATAATTCAAACGGTTTTAGAAATTTCAGAGTGTTTTATATCCAATATTAATAATAATATGCATATATTAGCAATTTAGGACAGATTTTGATGCAGTTCACTATGGGTTCACTACGCAATTAATCCAAAGGGGAAATACTGCCCCCTATCTCTAACAGGTTTTAATGTTGATGATGTGGTTGTTACTGACAAGGAGCTCTTTAATCACAACTTCATTAAGTTAGGATTCCTGTTTGACTCAACCATGCCTCATTGCCTGTCCAACATTTCCTCATCTTCCACCCCTTCTAATGCGATTAGCCCCGATTCTCTACAAAGGTTCTCCCTGCAGGAAGTCATTGAGTCTGAGACGTTAAAGGAGCGCCTTAAACTTGACCCCCAAATAACATCTGGCTCAATTGGTTTAGACACTTTGTTTTTTATGGTTGCAGCCTCTATCATCGCCAAGCCTATCTCTGACCTTTTTAACCTGTCTCTCCTCTCTGGGGAGGTCCCTTTGCTTGGAAGGCAGCCACATGTGTCCTTTATTTAGAGAGGGAGATCAAGCTGATCTTAACTGTGTTGAAAAACTAGTAAATAATCAACTGACTCACTTTCTTGATGTCTATAGTATTCTCTCTGGTATGCAATCTGGTTTCCGCTCAGGTTATGGATGTGTCACTGCGACCTTAAAGGTCCTAAATGACGTCACAATTGCCCTTGATTCTAAACAATGTTGTGCTGAGTATTGGTGTCTCTGAGGGGTCTTTGGCCTGGTTTGCGAACTACCTCTCTCAAATAGTGCAGTATATAAAGTCAGAACATCTGCTGTCTCAGCCACTGCCTGTCACCAAGGGAGTACCCCAAGGCTCGAACATAGGCCCCACACTCTTCTCAATTTACATCAACAACATAGCTCAGGCAGTAGGAATCTCTCTCATCCATTTATATGCAGATGATACAGTCTTACACTCAGCTGGCCGCTCCCCGGATTTTGTGTTAAACGCTCTACAACAAAGCTTTCTTAGTGTCCAACAAGCTTTCTCTGCCTTTAACCCTGTTCTGAACACCTCTAAACCAAAGGTCATGTGGTTTGGTAAGAAGAAAGCCCTCTCCCCACCGGTGTGATTCCTATCTCTGAGGGTTTAGAGCTTGAGGTAGTCACCTCATACAAGTACCTGGGAGTATGGCTAGACGGTACACTGTCCTTCTCTCAGCACACATCAAAGCTGCAGGATAAGGTTAAATCTAGACTTGGTTTCCTCTATCGTAATCACTCCTTTTTCACCCAGCTGACAATACCCTGATTCAGATGACCATCCTACCCATGCTAGATTACGGAGATGTAATTTATAGATCGGCAGGTAAAGGTGCTCTTCAGTAGCTAGATGTTCTTTACCATTCGGCCATCAGATTTGCCACCAATGCTCCTTATAGGACACATCACTGCACTCTATACTTCTCTGTAAACTGGTCTCTGTATACCTGTCGCAAGACCCACTGGTTGATGCTTATTTATAAAATCCTCTTATGCTTCACTCCCCCCTATCTGAGATACCTACTGCAGCCCCCATCCTCCACATACAACACCGTTCTGCCAGTCACATTCTGTTAAAGGTCCCCCAAAGCACACACAGCCCTGGGTCGCTCCTCTTTTCAGTTTGCTGCAGCTAGCGACTGGAACGAGCTGGAAAAAAAACTCTAATTAGACAGTTCTCAATCTCTTCATTCAAAGACTCAATAATGGACACTCTTAATGACAATTGTGGCTGCTTTGCGAGATGTATTGTTGTCTCTAACTTCTTGCCTTTGTGCTGTTGTCTGTGCCCAATAATGTTTGTACCATGTTTTGGACTGCTACCATGTTGTGCTGCTGCCATGTTGTGATGCTACCATGCTATGTTGCTGCCATGTTATGATGTTGTCTTAGGTCTCTCTTCATGTAGTATTGCGGTGTCTCTCTTGTCGTGATGTGTGTTTTGTCCTATATATTTTTTTTTTATCCTAGCCCTGTCCCTGCAAGAGGCCTTTTGCCTTTTGGTAGGCTGTCATTGTAAATAAGAATTTGTTCTTAACCGACTTGCCTAGTTAAATAAAGATTAAATTAAAACAATTAAAAGACAAATTGGCTACGGAGAGTGTGATCACACAGTAGTCCGGAACAGCTGGTGTTCTCATGCATGGTTCAGTGTTGCTAGCCTCGAAGCAAGCATAGAAGGAATTTAGTTCATCTGGTAGGCTTGCGTCACTGGGCAGCTTGCAGCTGGATTTCCCTTTGTAATCCGTGTTCGAATTATGTTTTCCATGTCCTTGTTCAGCCATGACTCTGAGATTCATAGGATATTACAGTTGCTCATCACAGGAACATTCCTATGAAAATGTTAGTTAATGACCTAATGAGATTCTTCAGGACACGTTCTCTCAAGTTGTGGGAACGTTTGTTGTTAGCTGGGAGTCTGGCTGGACTTCTCTCTCTACTCCTCTCTTTGCCTTCCTTTCTCTCTGTCTCACTCCCTCTCTCTCTCTCTGCCTCACTCCCTCACTCGCTCTCTCTGTCTCTCAAGTCCGTCTCTCTCAAGTCTCCCCCCCTTCAACACTTTATTAGACAGCCAGTCACTGAGAGAGAAGAAGACAGGCCCATTGTGTGAGACTAGCTGTGTTAACAGCACTGAGGGTTCATGCGTCAGTGAAGTAATGTGATATCACAGAATAATTGCAATTCAATGAGCTCTGAGTCTCTACGATAATTGGGTGATCTTTGTGGAGAATTATACACTGTGTGAGGGCAGATTTGGACAGAGACTTTTGGAAATCATTCTGATTCATTCCTATGGTTCCACGCCCCATCATATTCCCAATGGGGCTCTGACCAGGGCATGACCAAATATGTCAGTCACATGCATAATCCTGACCTTGAATTCATATGCAGGCATCAGTAAAATTATGCAGCTGTGACAAATACGATCTGAAGCTCAAAGTAGTCCTTCCCAAGTAGGAATGCTTGGATGATGTCATATGCTTTTGATTCATTCGATAGATCTTCCACTTCTACTCAGTAAACTACCTGCCTGCCCAAACAAATTGAATTGAAATAACAGCAAAGTAAGATACTTGTATGATAGCGTATCTGAATTTCAACCATAACTGTTTTGCATATTCATTAGTGTGCAGATGTGATTAAAAAGCTGTAAAATGCATTTGATATTCATCTCAAGCTCATGAATCATGCATAGTGTAATCACTGCGACCTGCAGTGAAGGTGATTTGTCTCTCCCCGAGGAACACACACACACACACACACACACACACACACACACACACACACACACACACACACCTCTCATTGCCACATCAACAACAACCAACACCAAATCGACACTTTGCAAGCACACACACACACACTATTCCAACCATCACAGACACGCACACCCAACACCACTGAGAACCCAACTATTTTAGAGAACGTTCCCTTCGAGGCAATCTGCAGTTCAAACAATAACAAAGCAGTTTGGTAAACAGCTGAGGGATGGGGCTGGAGAAATATAAACCCTCTCAAATTCATAGACAGAGGTATGGATGCAAGGACTGACCATCCATGATATCCAAAATATTCTTATAATCATGTTTTGAGGCTATGGAGTCTTGGTTTACAATTGCATTGTTTACACAACAATTGTGTAAACAAGCTTATATTATTGGTTGTGATGGGGGTACGACCGTCTCAGGTAGGAACGTTCCTGTGATGTGCAAGGAATGTTTCCGAGAGACCATTCCCTTAATGTAACATAGAACATACCCAGAAGCTGTTTCCCATTTTCTCAGAACTTAAGATATTCATGTTCTAGACACGTTTCATGGGAACGTTGCGAGAACGTTTGTGTCCCAAGAAAAATTACACATCACGTCTTGTTACAGGGCCAATCAAGGTCCTGATTGGTGAACCACTGATCCGTTCCCCTCTTAGTCGGTTGAAAAAGTTAGGGATACTCACACACACGGTGCTTTTATTATACACTGAGTGTACAAAACATTAGGAACACCTTCCTAATATAGAGTTGCACCCCCTACTTTTTTCCCACAGAACAGCCTCAATTCTTCGGGGCGAGGACTCTACAAGGTGTGGAAAGCGTTCCCCAGGGATGCTGGCCCATGTTGAATCCAATGCTTCCCACGGTTGTGTCATGTTGGCTGCATGTCATTCGGGTGTGGACCATTCTTGATACACACGGGAAACTGTTGTGCGAGAAAAACTCGGCAGCTTTGCCGTTCTTGACACACTCAAACCGGTGCGCCTGGCACCTACTACCATACCCTGTTCAAAGGCACTTAAATATTTTGTCTTGCCCATTCACCCTCTGAATGGCACCCACACAATCCATGTCTCAATTGTCTTAAGGCTTAAAAATCTTTCTTTAACATGTCTCCTCCCCTTCATCTACACTGATTGAAGTGGATTCAACTGGTGACATCACCTGGTTAGTCTATGTTATGGAAAAAGCAGGTGTTCCTAATTGTTTGTTCACTCAGTGTACACATTTTTTAACTTACATATGTGACATACATGATTATATTGTGCACGTTCATTTATACAGTAATTATTATTCATCATATCCTCACCTGGGATTTGCACTCACAACCTCCTCGTTCATGGTATGCCGATCTTCCTACTACACGACCATGTCCATGGCAGGTACCACTTAATCTGACAGTCCTCATCAGTGACTTTGATCGACTTATTTCAACAATTTAAGGGTTTTCAGTATAGTTGTCTGATGTTGGTGGGGCATGTTAACCTGTTTTAATTGTACTCCTGAATCACTATGACCAATACAAGTTTTTCTTGAATGTACTTTTAACAGAGCTTTCCATATCTCCCTCACTAACTTTAAGCACCAGCTGTCAGAGCAGCTCACAGATCACTGCACATGGACATAGCCCATCCAACTACCTCATCCCCATACTGTTATTTATTATTTCTTTTTTTGCTCCTTTGCACCCCAGTATCTCTACTTGCACATTCATATTTTGCACATCTTTCACTCCAGTGTTTAATTGCTATATTGTAATTACTTCGACCACAATAGCCTATTTATTGCCTTACCTCCCTTATCTTACCTCATTTGCACACAATGTATATAGACTTTTTCTCTATTGCATTATTGACTGTATGTTTGTTTATTCCATGTGTAACTCTGTTGTTGTTTGTGTCGCACTGCATTGCTTTATCTTGGCCAGGTCGCAGTTGTAAATGAGAACTTGTTCTCAACTGGCCTACCTGGTTAAATAAAGGTGAACTAAATAAAATAAAGAAATAAATACTTCAAAGCGCATTCACCCTGCTGCTTACACCTATAGTTACTGTATAAATGAACATGTAATCATGTATGTCGAAGTCTGAGAAATATGTACGTTGAAAACACTGTGTGTGTGTGTGTGTGTGTGTGTGTGTGTGTGTGTGTATCCCTAAACTTGCCAACAGACGGAAAGAGCTATGAATGGATCAGTGGTTCACCAATCAGGGCCTTGATGGGCTTGGTATTGATATTTTATTAGGATCCCCATTCGCTGTTGCAAAATCCCAACTAGCTGTTGTGAAACATGACATAATAAAGAGAGCATTAATAGACAAGATCAGCTCAAGATCAGAACTACATACATTTAAAAACGACATTCATAACCTACATATCACACACAAAATATCTAGGTCAAATCGGGGCGAGGTGTTGTGCCGTGAGGTGTTGCTTTATCTGTTTTTTGAAAGCAGGTTTGCTGTTTATTTGAGCAATATGAGATGGAAGGGAGTTCCATGTACTCATGGCTCTAGATAATACTTTGAGCTTTTTGTCAGTGCTGAGTGTCAGTTGACTATGAAAACAATGTGGAATTTTCAACCCATTAATGTTTCTTTATAAAAAATAAGAAATGATGCAGTCAGTCTTTCCTCAACTCTTAGCCAAGAGAGACTGGTATTATAGTATTAATATTAGCCCTCTGATTACAATGAAGAGCAGGACATGCTGCTCTGTTCTGGGCCAGCTGCAGCTTAACCTTGGATAAAAGAGTTGAATTTGTCTTTCTGCACCTAATTTCATTTAAAGTACTCAAATGTGTTTGTTCCATCATTCTTGGCTTCATAATACAGTTTCTTCTTCTTTTAGTTGAGTTTAGTCACATCATTTCTCAGTTTGCAGTAAGTCCGCCAGTCAGATGTGCAGCCAGACTTATTAGCCACTTATTAGCCACTCCTCTCATCTCTTTCAACCATACAGCTTTTCAACTCCTCATCAATCCATGGAACCTTAACAGTTGTAACATATAGTTTCTTAACAGGTGCATGTTTATCATTAATTGGAAGAAGTAACTTCATAAATTCATCAAGTGCAGCATCTGGATGCTCCTCATTAACCACATCAGACCAACAAATATTTTTAACATCATCCACATAAGAGTCACAGCAAAATCTTTTGTATAATCTCTTATACACTATTTTAGGCCCAGCTGTTTTAACTTGGGCTTTCCTGGATATAGCCACTATATTGTGATCACTGCATCCAATGGGGACAGATACAGCTTTAGAACAAAGTTCTACAGTACTAATAAAAATGTGATCGATACATGTGGATGATCTTGTTCCTGTAGTGTTTGTAACCACCCTGGTAGGTTGATTAATAACCTGAACCAGATGACAGGCACTGGTTAGAGTGAGAAACTTACTCTTGAGCGGACAGCTTGATGAAAACCAGTCAATATTCAGGTCCCCAAGAAAGTAGACCTCTCTGTTTACATCACATACACTATCAAGCATTTCACACATTATTTAGATACTGACTGTTAGCACTTGGTGGCCTATAGCAACACCCCAAAATAATAGTCTTTAGACGAGGCAAATGAACCTGCTACCTACCACAGCACTTCAATAACAATTGGCATGAGATCTTCTTTAAGCAATACAGGGATACGGCTCTGAATATATACAGCAACACCTCCCCCATGAGCATTCCTGTCTCTTAGATGTTATTTGCTTGTATTGCTACTGCTGTATCGTCAAAGGAATGATCTAAGTGAGTCTCAGAAATGGCTAATATATGAATGTTATGTGACGTTAGCAAGTTATTGATGTCATGAACCTTATTTCTAAGGGTACATATATTAATATGGGCTATTTTCAGCCCTGGGTAGATTCTCAGAGTTAGACATAATATGGAAATTAACAAACTAATCAAGAGAAAAGAGAAAACAACATTCAGCAGGCCATTAATCCGTTGGTGTGTGTTAGTGTGCGTGTGTCCTGCGGGGTTGAAGCTACAAACCCATAAGCTTGGAAACAGTAACAAGGCCTGGAAACTGGAAAACCAGAATGTTCTTTCAATGTTCTCATAAAACCTGTCTAGAACATTCATGTCTTATATTCTGAGAACATGGCAACCATGTTTTGTGTATGTTTGATGTGACGTTGATGGAATATTCTCCCAACCCCCCCCCGAAAACTGGACACCAGCTTGTTCTTGCAATGTTCTCATGAATGGTCTCTAGAACATTCATATCTTATATTTGGAGAAGATGGCATCCCTGTCCTGTATATGTTTGATGGGACCTTGATGGAATATTTTTTCGAACCCTCAGACAACTGGACACATGAATGTTGCAGCAATGTCCCATTCAACGTGTCTAGAACATTAATGTTGTATATTCTGAGAACATTATAACCACATTGTAGATAAGTTATTCTTGACATTAAGGGAATGTTCTCCTAACGTTAACACCAAAATATGCTAAAAAGGTTCTCAGAACGTTTTTGCTAGCATAGATTTATTTTTCTCCAACCTTTCTTTAACTAGGCAAGCCAGTTAAGAACAAATTCTTATTTACAATGACAGCCTACCCCAGCCCTAACCCGGACGATGCTGGACCAATTGTGCCCCACCCTATGGGACTCCCGATCATGGCCGGTTGTGATACAGCCCAGAATCAAACTAGGGTCTGTAGTGACGCCTCTAACACTACAACGCAGTGCCTTAGAACGCTGCGCCACTCAGAAGCAATAGATAAAATGTTCCCCTGACTAACGGAGAACTGGACCACTCAAACGTTAGGGGAACATTATGGGTAACATTACAAAAATGTTCTCTCTCCCTAGAATTGTTAGCTGGGAAGCTGATCTCCATTCGTGCTGGATTACTGACATTCACAAGTGTTCTCACATACTGAATAACCCATATTTCAGTCTGTATATATGTCTGGTGTTCATCGGGAGGTTTACAACCTTGGCTGATACCTACCCAGACACATTTCTGACTCATTGTGAGTCATTCTGGTGAAATGTCATCTGCTCTGTTCTGATCCTGTGTGTGTGTGTGTGTGTGTGTGTGTGTGTGTGTGTGTGTGTGTGTGTGTGTGTGTGTGTGTGTGTGTGTGTGTGTGTGTGTGTGTGTGTGTGTGTGTAGTTGCCAAGTGTAAGTTAAGTGTGTGTCAGAGATGGTGTGGGGCTGAGGTTGGAGCAGTTTGTGTGTGCGTGCATGCGTGGTTGCCAAATGTGTTGTGAGTCATTTCTGGTGAAATTCGCATCTGCCTCGTTCTGATCCTGTGGGCTGTGTGTGTGTTTCTGTGCCATGGACGGACTGTATGTGTGTGTGTGTAGTTGCCAAGTGTACGTTTAGTGTGTGTCAGAGATGGTGCGGGCCTGAGGTTGAAGCAGTCTGTGTGTGAGTGTTTGCGGATGCCAAATGTGTGGTTTGAGAGTTTGCCGAGAGGCCAGCCGGTGTGACAAGGCTCGTGGCTGGGCATTGGGCCCTGGTACTGGGCTGGGGAGGCTGGGGAGAGAGCTGCTCAGACAGTGACTCAGCCTCCTGCCTCCCTCCACCAGGGAGAACAGGCTAGCCCTTTGTACAGGTTGCTGAGGGAGCAGGAGCTGCCTGCCTGGGACACACTCCCTGAGCACCTCTGTAAAACACTCACGCAGGCAAGCGCAGGCACACATACACACACCGATGGGCTTAATTGGTCAACACACTACTCTCTCAAGGGTCACCACACAAAGACAAAAGAACAACCACAACAAGGAGAGCTCTGCTCTCAGAAAGGGGGGAGCGATATAGAGACAGGGAGAGCTAGAGAGAAAGAGAGAGAGAGAGAGAGAGAGAGAGTAGACATCTTACCTTAGCCATCTGAGCCTGGACTCCACCAGCTTTCAATGCTGTCACTGCTTTCTGTGCCGCGGACGGACTGTCAAAGTCAACAAAGCCATAGCCTGCAGGGACAACGACAGACAAATATACTTTGAGTTGTGACACTGAGAAGTACATACTATGGCAACAGGCCTAGGGCAGGGAGTTTTCTGACTAGGACTATGTGACCTGACCACGAAAAAAAGTTAAACTATAGACTGTAACTAGGGACCAGGGTTATTCCTTGCCAGGTAACATGATAATGAAAACCACCTGTCCTTAGGCATGAACATAGAGATAGATACAGTATCTACCTATGGCCATGACACCTCAAATCATGCAGGTCCTGTGCAGGTAAGCATTGAATGGGGCTGAAACAGCAGACAGGTTAAGGATAATATGACAGAACAGAATCTCTCCACTACTGCACTGTGGACAGGTTTAGGATAACGCTACAGAACAGAACCTCTGTGGTGGAGGCAGGTTTAGGATAACGCTACAGAACAGAACCTCTGTGGTGGAGGCAGGTTTAGGATAACACTACAGAACAGAACCTCTGTGGTGGAGGCAGGTTTAGGATAACGCTACAGAACAGAACCTCTGTGGTGGAGGCAGGTTTAGGATAACGCTACAGAACAGAACCTCTGTGGTGGAGGCAGGTTTAGGATAACGCTACAGAACAGAACCTCTGTGGTGGAGGCAGGTTTAGGATAACGCTACAGAACAGAACCTCTGTGGTGGAGGCAGGTTTAGGAGAATATAGTCTATCCTTCTACTGTGGCCAGATGTGGAGTTCCTGCATGTAACCAACGCGACGCTGCCCACGTTCTGGGTCACATCACGGAAACACCCGTTGAGAAGAAACAGACAGAGGCTCTCTGGGATGTCTGCAAGTCATGTTTGAGCTGATCGTGACATACATCTGCGTGTACTGTAGGTGTGAGTGTGTTTGTTTGTGAGTGTGTTTGGGTGGGTGTATCTCTCCTCACCTTTGCATTTGTTGGTGGTCTTGTCCAGGATGGCTTTAGTGGACATAATTTTCCCATACCTGGAAAACACAAAGGTGGATGGATGGTCAGGGTTTCTGGGGACCAAGCAACGCTTCTGCTGCGTACAGACCATCACTAACGTCATATCACATTAGTAAAGTTGGCAGGGTGGAGGTATTATAAAGGCATGGGGGGGGTAGAATCGGTGGAGGGATTCCCATGAGGATGCCAACATCCTACTCAATCCAACATCACTCCATCATTGTCTATGAGGCTCACCCTAACAGTGTCATCTCAAGGCAGAGCACACTGAAATGGAGTGTTGGTGTACGGTTGTATTTCCTGAGATTGTAGATAAGCAATACTACATGACACACTGTGTAGTACTAAACATAAATATACCAATACGATCTCTGTTTCCCTGGCAGCCGTACATTTCTATCTTACTCATCTGACCTAATTATCTTCTTCCCAGGAGGAACATATAGGGGCTGTACATGCTGTCTATTAATGCATATTATAGACCTAGCTTATAACAAATGACCCAATGCATGATTGCTAATTATGTTGTTGTAGTTGGAAATAGTGATCTCCAAAAGTATTGGGACAGTGAAACATTTGTGGTTTTGGCTCTGTACTCCAGCACTTTGGATTTAAACTGATACAATGACATTATTTGCCATTCATTTCTATTGGGCACAAAATAAACTGAAACACAACCAAAACAAACAGGAAATGCATTCAACAAGTTTGTAAAATCACAAGCTTGATCTAATCATTGCGTGCTAGGAATATGGGACCAAATACTAAACTTTGTACAACTTTAATACGCATAAGTGAATTTGTCCCAATACTTTTGGTACCAAAAAACTAGTATGAAGGGTCGGGAGACAGGCGCAGGAATGCTTAATAGTTTTTTAAAAATTATACCCAAATTACGGCGTGCCGTGTAAAGGCACGGGGACAAAGACCACACAAAACACAGGGTTGAAACCCAAACAAAAGAGTGAGGAGTACCTCGAATAAATAACACAAGCGCACAATGATTAGTAATTATCTGCGCAATCCACAATGGCATGAAAGCCAAAACACTCAGCACAGGTACTCACACAAAAGAATGGACATTGTAACAATAATCAACCGGACAATGGTAAACCAAGGACACACTTATACAAGTACTAATCAGTGATAATAGGGGACAGGTGTGCGGGATGAAAGTTCCGGAGGGGATCCGTGACAGGGACTGTGTAAGAAAAAGTGCTGTAATTTCTCAACGGTTCACTCGATATGGAAATACCCTCAAATTAAATCTGACAGTCTACACTTTATTAACCTCATAGTCATTGTATCATTACAAATCCCCGCCCCCAAAAAAAGAAAAATGTTGAAATTTTTTTTTTTCACTGTCCCAATACTTTTGGAGCTCACTGTATATGTAGAAGTCTTGTCTTTATCATCTTTGTTCCAGGAGGAACATATTGGGCTTGTACATTGCCTTCTATTAATTATTTGTACTGTAGACCTAGCTTTACAATCTCCCCTGTTTCTGCACCAACACTGCAGAAGCAGGATATCAGCTCCCTGCATCTCTCTAAGGCATGTGTATGTTCTGTAACCTGATCTCACTCTCCTTGCCTTGGCTGTGCTGTTCTGTGCTGTACAAGCAACCCCTGCATGGCTGGCTGGCTGGGATCCACAGCAACACTTTCTCTCTCACTCTGCTAGCTAACACAATGCCCAGAACAGAGCCTCTCTCTGGGTCTAGCTAACACTCTATCTCCCTAGCATACCCCCCTGGCTTTACAACAGAGCACAGGCACACACGAACCAAAGGAGTAAGGGCTGCCCTTGAACTTTTTGTTTTACTACAGCACATGAACATCACACACTTGTTTAAGGAGACGGGTGTTGTTTTGAAAATCCTCTCATGGTTTCTCAACCTACTAACAGAGACAGACCGGACAGGTGTCCCCTGCTCTTTCTATACACATGTTCCTCCAACTGGCATCTTCCAAAAACAGGCTACTAAAACCTAACAGGAAATGAAGCTATTCTGCATATATTACACTGGTGACTACAATTCCAAACAACTTTAGAGATTTGAATTAGCTAAAGGACATTCTCTGCCATACAGTCAATATGCTCTAAAGCAAACTTGTCCCATATGACCTCTAATGTAACATTAGTGTTTCATGTTATGTTTGCTGATCTATGCAGGATGCCGTCAAATACATTATGCCATCAAATACATTATGCCATCAAATACATTATGCCATCAAATACATTATGCCGTCAAATACATTATGCCGTCAAATACATTATGCCGTCAAATACATTATGCCATCAAATACATTATGCCGTCAAATACATTATGCCGTCAAATACATTATGCCATCAAATACATTATGCCATCAAATACATTATGCCATCAAATACATTATGCCATCAAATACATTATGCCATCAAATACATTATGCCATCAAATACATTATGCCAAATCAAATAAATACATTATGCCATCAAATACATTATCAAATACATTATGCCATCAAATACATTATGCCATCAAATACATTATGCCATCAAATACATTATGCCATCAAATACATTATGCCATCAAATACATTATGCCATCAAATACATTATGCCATCAAATACATTATGCCATCAAATACATTATGCCATCAAATACATTATGCCATCAAATACATTATGCCATCAAATACATTATGCCATCAAATACATTATGCCATCAAATACATTATGCCATCAAATACATTATGCCATCAAATACATTATGCCATCAAATACATTATGCCATCAAATACATTATGCCATCAAATACATTATGCCAACAAATACATTGTGCTTTGGCATAACATATCCACTGTTTTCTAGTAACATTATTTATGGATAGTACTGTTCTGTGTGCAAATGAAAAGCAATCCCTAGAATAGGACAACAGCATGGGGGAAACTGGTTGCTACTAGCTCTCTGTTCTGGGCATTATATCGCATTTGCAGGCCTCCTTAGTTGAACTATGGATATCCCCATAGAATACTGCATGAGGGAAAGATTGCTACAAGCTCTCTCTCTCTCTCTCCTCCTGGGTACTAGTTGTGTACAGTACAGTATTTGCTGGCCTCCTTAATTGTGCAATGGAGAGATGCCCATCTACTAGTGCATTCAGCTGGGAGGTCTAACCCTGTGGCTATATGGTGTGGAGAGAGGGAGGTTGGAGGGGCAGGAGACTCCGTCATGTGTGAGAGAGCAGAGAGTACAGTGTCTAGCATTGCACCCATAGTCAGCTAGAGCCAGGCCAGAACCAGCCACCCAAAGAGGGTGTGCTGCTGGGGCTAGGAGGCAGAACAACCTCCCTTCCATAACCCCCAGGCCTGGGTTCAAACGGTATTTGTTTTCCTTCAAATAATTTGAGCGTTTGATTAAGCATGTCAGTTTTGAGCCGGATGAGCAAGGTTGGTATTTATGAAACTTATCCATTGATTTCTTTGCACCAGGAAAGCCTAATCAAGCACAGAGTAAGTATTTAAAGGATTTAACATACTATTTGAACCCAGGTGTGATACCCCCATCAGAGCTCAAAGCTCCTCGCTTCACATGGAGCAACTGGCAGTTAGTTAGTTAGTTAGTTCGTTAGTTATGTCAAATTCATGTTTCCTGTGGTTTTCACTTCGTCACTTTATTCATGTTCTTCCCTGTATTGCCAAGCTCTCTATAGTTACATACACTGAGTGGACAAAACATTAGGAACACGTTCTTAATATTGAGTTGTACCCCCTTTGCCCTCAGAACAGTCATCAGGGCATGGACTCTACAAGGTGTCGAAAGCGTTCCACAGGGATGCTGGCCCATGTTGACTCCAATGCTTCCCACGGTTGTGTCAAGTTGGCTAGATGTCCTCGGAGTGGTGGACCATTCTTGATACACGCAGGAAACTGTTGAGCGTCAACCAGCAGTGTTGCAGTTCTTGACACAAACCGGTGCGCCTGGCACCTGCTACCATACCCTGTTCAAATGCAAATAAATCTTTTGTCTTGCCCATTCACCCTCTGAATGGGACACATACACAATCCATGTCTCAATTGTCTCCAGGCTTATAAGTCCTTCTTTAACCTGTCTCCTCCCCTTCACCTACACTGATTGAAGTGGATTTAACAAGTGACATTAATAAGGGATCATAGCTTTCACCTGGATTCATCTGGTCAGTCTATGTCATGGAAAGAGCAAGTGTTCCTAATGTTTTGTACACTCAGTGGACAGTAGAGTAGACCTTGCATAGCGCCATCCATTCTTATTGCCTATTTTTAACAAAGCATATTTTCATCTCAACAATGGTATACAAAACCGTACGCCTTGTTTAATGCCCTCCTCTACTCACAAGCAAATGCAGTGATTGTATCTACTCTGTAACAGCAGAACTACCCACATACCACCTCACACAGAAAACCTTAACTCCCTACATTCCTCCGCCTAATTCCCCCTCTCCCTCCATCCCCCTCTCTCTCCCGCTGTCTCTCTCCATCCCCCTCTTCATGCCACTGGCCTTGTTTGTATTTCCCTTTCCCCTGGGCTCAGGGTTTCCTGTGGGTTTGGGCAGCCTCGTATGAGCCATATCTTCTAGACAGCTGGAAAATAGCAAGCCTCATTCACTCTGCTTCTCTCCTTCCCCCTCCCTCTTGCATTCTCTCTCGCTTTCTCTCCATCTGATTCCCTTCCTCTCCCTCTCTTACTTCCCACACTCTCTCTCTCTCCTTCATTCACTTTCTCCCCATTTAATCTCTCCTTCCCTCTCCCTCCCCCTCCTCTTTCTCCTTCCTTCCCTCAGCATCTATCTTGACGTCTCACTCGTTCTACTGTTTCGTTTCTCCTCAGGCTCCAGTATTCAATGATGGGCAGCCAACTCCTTCATCTTCACCCAACGAGCTTTTTCATTTGGTGTTTCATGGAAGATCGAACAGACACAGACCAAGTGGCTCTGGCATGACAGTTCTGGTTACCACTGCCGTGTGTCTAATGCATATTGGAAATGCTGTAATCATATGATTTAATTGAATGCGGAGATACCAACCACTCAGACCACTGGAAGCTGAGTGAGCCCATTCTCTGGTGATGGCAAGACCATCATACAGAGAGGAAGCGCCAGGGAGAGAGGCAAAACGTGCTAAGTAAGCTAGCTGTTGGAAAGTCTGCCCTCAGTTGTGCCTGCCTGAAACCTTCCAGTTGATCTGTCCACAGGCCACTGACTGGTGAGACACTTGTGAAAGGTGCACCCGCTTCTTGCCCTTTTAAGCTCAAGCATTATTTCAGGCCCTGTCTATCCCCATTAACACAATTTCCTCTCTCACTATTCTCTTCCACCACAGTTCGTTCATTTTACACAGAGCCATAGATTCACTGAGACGTGTGGTGGCGGAGTGATTTGTTGATGAGTTACTCACGGCTGACACAGTTTGACCAGGTCCTGGTCTGTGGTTCCCGGGTGGAGGCCGCGGATGTAGAGGTTAGTTTTGCTCAGCTGCTCTGCGCTGAGGCTGCCGTTACTGCTGCTGCTGGTGGTGGTGTGGTTGGGGCTGGGTAGAGCCATCTGGTGGCTGGAAGACACATACGTCGGCTGGAGCGAGGCAGAGACAGGATATGACATCAGAAACAGGATATGATTACATTGGGCAGTCGCTGGCTAGCATGTATGCAAGATTTGATTATGGGTGAGATTAGACATTTGGTGAGGATGTAAGGGAGGTGGTTTGGTAAAAACCAATTGGCATGATGAGTAGGCTAACCTTGCTTGAGACATTATGCCTATAGGCTTTGGCTAAAATGTGCAGGAAACCAAGATTTGCACCCCAATCTGTCACAGTAAAATGCTACACTCCTCGACAGTCCTGAATAGGCACGTCCATTAGATCACATCTGGGCTGTTATCAGTCAACTCTCCAGGCTGTTCATGATCCAGCGATTTATATTTATCTAGAGTGTAACCTAATCTACAAAAATCTATTCAGGAAACAATTAGCAGGATAACCTGTTACAGTGGGTGGTTAAGCAAAGGGCAACATGTCAATATAGTACCCTACAAATCCGGGGCCAGGGCTGCGAAATCAATAGCAATTTGGTTATTTCACTACACTGCCTCCTAGATAGGATTTCAGTGTACTTAACTGTCTGCTAGATAGGATTTCAGTGTACTTAACTGTCTGCTAGATAGGCTTTCAGTGTAAGGCTACTATGGTCTGCTAATGGGGGCAGTAATAACATAAAACATTACCATCATGACCTATAAACACCAGACCATGGATACACATCTAGACAGAGGACTCCTTGCACGAATCACATTTCAGTCGAGTCGGCACTCTGCAGGGCTGCTACAGCCACAACTCAATTTATATCAATACTGAGCTGACACTGCTTTGGAGGGGAAATCAGTTACTGTTTTAACCTATAACAGTCCCCCTGTGAATCGATGTGGTCAGATCGGTCGAAAATGAGAGCATATTAGACACAGGAAAAACTGGAAAGCGCCTAGTGTCTCTAAAGTAGCCCGAATGAGCTTGATTCCAGCCCTCAGTAGTCACCTCCCACTCCGCTCCACTCTGCTCCAGTGCTGACCTAATGGTGTCCAACTAGCTGGCCCATTGTTTCCTGCAAGTGTGATTGGTAACCCGCTCTAATGAAACAGTTCCTCTTCTTCTTTTTTCCCCTTTTTTCTCCTCCTCCTCCTCTCTCTCTAACAATTTACATCCTTCCCAAACCACTGCTCTACTGCTATACCACTCTGTCTGTTTTTCCACAGTTCTGCATTCATCATGGCCTTCACAACACCCAGCAGCACGCAGCCTTGAACCCCTCCATAGGAGTTTTACCACCCTGTCATTAATCACTGTTGTTACTCTCACAGAGCCCATTCATTCACCATACCCATTCTACACCTCTAATCTGCCTCTTTTCAGCATCAGTAGCAGGGCAGCACATTGTTTGTTTTCCCACAACCGCGACCTCTCCCTGTGGCTAGCTCTTGCCTTCACTCCCAGCATACCAGCCTGCATGTAAACCCTATCAGGAGGGATCCACCTGCCTGGGTACTGGGATCTGTATGTGGCTGGTGAATGGATGGAGCTGGGTCTGGGTGTTGGCTATAGAATCTGTATGGTACAGAATGGAGCTGTATGAAGCCTGGTGGTAGATATAATCTGTATGCTGGATGGGGCCTAGGTCTAGATGAGGCCTGTCTGGATTTGTGTGTTGGATGGATGATGCGGCTGGATAGATGTGGCCTGGGCCTGGCTAAAGGATTGGTGCGCTGCTTGATAGAGGATGGAGCCTGGCACTGGTGCTAAATAGAGCTGTATGCTGTTGGACGAGACCTGTCTGGATCTATGTGATGGATGGATGAATGGGGATGGATGGATGGGGCCTGGGCCATTGAAGCCTATCTAATTGGGGAGATAATTGGGGAGCTTGCTAGCGGAAGGCACTAATCCCTCTCATGTGCTCTCCAGTCAGAAGGTACTGTCTCATTAAGGCTGCTCTGCTCTGCTCGTTCTGAGACAAGGAAGATGGCAGAGAACCAGAGAATGAGATGGATCCACACCCACCAGGCTCCCATCTGCCTGCCTGTCTGTCTGTTTGCTGTTTGTCTCTGTCTATCTGCCTGTCTGCCTCCCTGTCTATCTGCGGCCTGCCTGCCTGCCTGTCTGCCTGCGGCCTGCCTGCTTGTCTGCGGCCTGCCTGCCTGCCTGTCTGCCTGCGGCCTGCCTGCCTGTCTGCCTGCCTGCCTGCCTGCCTGCCTGCCTGTCTGCCTGCGGCCTGCCTGCCTGTCTGCGGCCTGCCTGCCTGCCTGCCTGCCTGTCTGTCTGTCTGCCTGTCTGCCTGCCTGCCCTGCCTGCCTGCCTGCCTGCCTGCCTGTCTGCCTGTCTGTCTGCCTGTCTGCCTGCCTGTCTGCGGCCTGCCTGCCTGCCTGCCTGTCTGTCTGCCTGTCTGCCTGCCTGCGGCCTGCCTGCCTGCCTGTCTACGGCCTGCCTGCCTGCCTGCCTGCCTGCCTGCCTGTCTGCCTGCCTGCCTGTCTGCATGCCTGCCTGTCTGCGGCCTGCCTGTCTGCCTGTCTGCCTGTCTGCATGCCTGTCTGCCTGTCTGCCTGTCTGCGGCCTGCCTGTCTGCCTGTCTGCCTGTCTGCCTGTCTGGCCTGCCTGTCTGCCTGTCTGCCTGTCTGCCTGTCTGCCCTGCCTGTCTGCCTGTCTGCCTGTCTGCCTGTCTGCGGCCTGCCTGTCTGCCTGTCTGCCTGTCTGCATGCCTGCCTGTCTGCGGCCTGCCTGTCTGCCTGTCTGCCTATCTGCCTGTCTGCATGCCTGCCTGTCTGCGGCCTGCCTGTCTGCCTGTCTGCCTGTCTGCGGCCTGCCTGTCTGCCTGTCTGCCTGTCTGCGGCCTGCCTGTCTGCCTGTCTGCATGCCTGCCTGTCTGCGGCCTGCCTGTCTGCCTGTCTGCCTGTCTGCGGCCTGCCTGCCAGCTCCAGGTGTTCTGTTCTACCAAACAGTACAGAAGGGCTCCCATGAAAAAGAGATTGATATCTCAATGGGATTCACCTGGTTGGATAAAGAACAAACAAAACACAGTGCATGATTAATAGCATTGGTATGAATAAATGAATTTGTGGAATTTCCATGATGTATAGGTGCATACACTAGCTGTAACTAGGTACATCCCAAATATACATAGGGGAAGCTAATGTGCTGCAATGTGTGCAGTCAGTGTGTGTAGTCCATCTTTCATTTGTTTCTGAACATGCTAATGAATCACAAATCTTGAGTCATTACCATTCGGTAGCTACCGGTAGGTTGGTTTTGCAGCATTGTGTGAACAATGTGTGCTCTTATATGCACTCTTGGATCACTGCACTGAGTTTGACCCACACTGGCATCTGATGGAAGTCCTTCCTGTCCTGTTCCCCTACTGTAAACACACAGCCTCCTACATGTTTGTTCTCACTGCTCCTTACAGACAGCAGCAGCATTAGAATGTGGAGTTAAATTATTTCTTTGCATTCCCACGCCATAAACAAATGTTTGTGTTAGTTAGTTACCCTCAGAATTGGGGGTAAGACAGAGGGGGTTTCTTTTCTACGGCCGTTTTCACGTTCTCCACATTCCTAAAAGCCTCAATTAGTACCGGAACACAGACTAAAGAATGTGTCTCTCAAGACAATGAAGGATTAGAGGGAAAACTCCACCCGAGAACTATCTTTTGGTATTTGTTTCATTAGTCCATTGTTGATATAGTCCAGGCTGTATCACAACCGGCCTTGATTGGGAGTCCCATAGGGCGGCGCACAATTGGCCCAGCGTCGTCCGGGTTAGGCTTTGGCCGGAGTTGGCCGTCATTGTAAATAAGAATTTGTTCGTAACTGACTTGCCTAGTTAAATAACGGTTCAATTAAATAAATACAATAAAAAAATCAACAATGGACTAATGAGACAAATATCAAAATATTGTTTTTGGGTGGAGTTTTCCTTTAAATATGACCTAGTGAGTACTGGGAAACTCCTAGTCTTGCCCCATACTGTTTGTATGTGCTGTAGGCGACACTTCTACCATTGGCAAGCCAAACATCTTAGGCATCGAACATAGAGAGGAGTTGGCTTATAGCACAAGCAGACTGGATGCAACACCAGGCTAGGAAAACCTTACTTTTAAAATCACATGGTTTACACATTATTACCTAAATATACAATGCTCTATATATCATTATAAGCACGTAGAGCCTTTAGAATGTATTGTAATAAGGTGATATCAAATCAAATCAAATTTTATTTGTCACATACACATGGTTAGCAGATGTTAATGCGAGTGTAGTGAAATGCTTGTGCTTCTAGTTCCGACAATGCAGTAATAACGAACAAGTAATCTAACTAACAATTCCAAAAAAACTACTGTCTTATACACAGTGTAAGGGGATAAAGAATATGTACATAAGGATATATGAATGAGTGATGGTACAGAGCAGCATAGGCAAGATACAGTAGATGATATCGAGTACAGTATATACATATGAGATGAGTATGTAAACCAAGTGGCATAGTTAAAGTGGCTAGTGATACATGTATTACATAAGGATGCAGTCGATGATATAGAGTACAGTATCTACGTATGCATATGAGATGAATAATGTAGGGTAAGTAACATTATATAAGGTAGCATAGTTTAAAGTGGCTAGTGATATATTTACATCATTTCCCATCAATTCCCATTATTAAAGTGGCTGGAGTAGAGTCAGTGTCATTGACAGTGTGTTGGCAGTAGCCACTCAATGTTAGTGGTGGCTGTTTAACAGTCTGATGGCCTTGAGATAGAAGCTGTTTTTCAGTCTCTCGGTCCCAGCTTTGATGCACCTGTACTGACCTCGCCTTCTGGATGACAGCGGGGTGAACAGGCAGTGGCTCGGGTGGTTGATGTCCTTGATGATCTTTATGGCCTTCCTGTAGCATCGGGTGGTGTAGGTGTCCTGGAGGGCAGGTAGTTTGCCCCGGTGATGCGTTAGGCAGACCTCACTACCCTCTGGAGAGCCTTACGGTTGAGGGCGGTGCAGTTGCCATACCAGGCGGTGATACAGCCCGCCAGGATGCTCTCGATTGTGCATCTGTAGAAGTTTGTGAGTGCTTTTGGTGACAAGCCGAATTTCTTCAGCCTCCTGAGGTTGAAGAGGCGCTGCTGCGCCTTCCTCACGATGCTGTCTGTGTGAGTGGACCAATTCAGTTTGTCTGTGATGTGTATGCCGAGGAACTTAAAACTTGCTACCCTCTCCACTACTGTTCCATCGATGTGGATGGGGGGTGTTCCCTCTGCTGTTTCCTGAAGTCCACAATCATCTCCTTAGTTTTGTTGACGTTGAGTGTGAGGTTATTTTCCTGACACCACACTCCGAGGGCCCTCACCTCCTCCCTGTAGGCCGTCTCGTCGTTGTTGGTAATCAAGCCTACCACTGTTGTGTCGTCCGCAAACTTGATGATTGAGTTGGAGGCGTGCGTGGCCACGCAGTCGTGGGTGAACAGGGAGTACAGTAGAGGGCTCAGAACGCACCCTTGTGGGGCCCCAGTGTTGAGGATCAGCGGGGAGGAGATGTTGTTGCCTACCCTCACCACCTGGGGGCGGCCCGTCAGGAAGTCCAGAACCCAGTTGCACAGGGCGGGGTCGAGACCCAGGGTCTCGAGCTTGATGACGAGCTTGGAGGGTACTATGGTGTTGAATGCCGAGCTGTAGTCGATGAACAGCATTCTCACATAGGTATTCCTCTTGTCCAGATGGGTTAGGGCAGTGTGCAGTGTGGTTGAGATTGCATCGTCTGTGGACCTATTTGGGCGGTAAGCAAATTGGAGTGGGTCTAGAGTGTCAGGTAGGGTGGAGGTGATATGGTCCTTGACTAGTCTCTCAAAGCACTTCATGATGACGGATGTGAGTGCTACGGGGCGGTAGTCGTTTAGCTCAGTTACCTTAGCTTTCTTGGGAACAGGAACAATGGTGGCCCTCTTGAAGCATGTGGGAACAGCAGACTGGTATAGGGATTGATTGTATATGTCCGTAAACACACCGGCCAGCTGGTCTGCGCATGCTCTGAGGGCGCGGCTGGGAATGCCGTCTGGGCCTGCAGCCTTGCAAGGGTTAACACGTTTAAATGTCTTACTCACTTCGGCTGCAGTGAAGGAGAGACTGCATGTTTTCGTTGCAGGCCGTGTCAGTGGCACTGTATTGTCCTCAAAGCGGGCAAAAAAGTTATTTAGTCTGCCTGGGAGCAAGACATCCTGGTCCGTGACTGGGCTGGGTTTCTTCCTGTAGTCCGTGATTGACTGTAGACCCTGCCACATGCCTCTTGTGTCTGAGCCGTTGAATTGAGATTCTACTTTGTCTCTGTACTGGCGCTTAGCTTGTTTGATAGCCTTGCGGAGGGAATAGCTGCACTGTTTGTATTCAGTCATGTCACCAGACACCTTGCCCTGATTAAAAGCAGTGGTTCGTGCCTTCAGTTTCACACGAATGCTGCCATCAGTCCAAGGTTTCTGGTTAGGGAATGTTTTAATCGTTGCTATGGGAACGACATTTTCAACGCACGTTCTAATGAACTCGCACACCGAATCAGCGTATTCGTCAATGTTGTTGTCTGACGCAATACGAAACATCTCCCAGTCCACGTGATGGAAGCAGTCTTGGAGTGTGGAGTCAGCTTGGTCGGACCAGCGTTGGACAGACCTCAGCGTGGGAGCCTCTTGTTTTAGTTTCTGTCTGTAGGCAGGGATCAACAAAATGGAGTCGTGGTCAGCTTTTCCGAAAGGGGGCGGGGCAGGGCCTTATATGCGTCGCGGAAGTTAGAGTAACAATGATCCAGGGTCTTTCCACCCCTGGTTGCGCAATCGATATGCTGATAAAATTTAGGGAGTCTTGTTTTCAGATTAGCCTTGTTAAAATCCCCAGCTACAATGAATGCAGCCTCCGGATAAATCGTTTCCAGTTTGCAGAGAGTTAAATAAAGTTCGTTCAGAGCCATCGATGTGTCTGCTTGGGGGGGATATATACGGCTGTGATTATAATCGAAGAGAATTCTCTTGGTAGATAATGCGGTCTACATTTGATTGTGAGGAATTCTAAATCAGGTGAACAGAAGGATTTGAGTTCCTGTATGTTTCTGTCATCACACCATGTCACGTTAGTCATAAGGCATACGCCCCCGCCCCTCTTCTTACCAGAAAGATGTTCGTTTCTGTCGGCGCGATGCGTGGAGAAACCCGCTGGCTGCACCGCTTCGGATAGCGTCTCTCTGGTTAGCCATGTTTCCGTGAAGCAGAGAACGTTGCAGTCTCTGATGTCCCTCTGGAATGCTACCCTTGCTCGGATTTCATCAACCTTGTTGTCAAGAGACTGGACATTGGCGAGAAGAATGCTAGGGAGTGGTGCACGGTGTGCCCGTCTCCGGAGTCTGACCAGAAGACCGCTTCGTTTCCCTCTTTTTCTGAGTCGTTTTTTTGGGTCGCTGCATGTAATCCACTCCGTTACACTGGTTGTAAGGCAGAACACAGGATCCGCATCGCGAAAAACATATTCTTGGTCGTACTGATGGTGAGTTGACGCTGATCTTATATTCAGTAGTTCTTCTCGGCTGTATGTAATGAAACCTAAGATGACCTGGGGTACTAGTGTAAGAAATAACACGTAAAAAAACAAAAAACTGCATAGTTTCCTAGGAACGCGAAGCGAGGCGGCCATCTCTGTCGGCGCCGGAAGTGATATAGATAATATCCCATCTGAGTGCAGTCTTTCCATTCTTTTCCAGTACACAATAGGACATATTTAAGAGACATTTTAAGTGTAGGTGATAGCTCTGAGCTGTTCTTTCCTCTCTCACTGAACTACAGCACTGTAAGTATTAGCCCTGGAGGTTATTGGATGTATGTTTCCACAATGTACAGTATGTTACTGTACACAGCAAGCGACGGAGTTTTGCTCCCACACCTCAGGCCACAGCTGGAGTCTCAAAAATATGTTCCTCGATTCCTCACATCCACCCTCCTTGCCTCCTTCTCAAATCGTCACAGGGAAGCAAGGAAAGCTTTTTGAGGAGAAGATCCAAAGGAGAGAAAAAAAAACTTGATCTCCCACTGAAATATGATCCCAGTTCTATTTATACTCAGTTCTCCATAAACACATTTTCAAAATCTGTCAACAAAACACATCACACATTGCATGACACTCCATTTCTGCGAAAATAAATACACGTTTTATCTGTCTAAATAAGCAAAGGCCTACCTGCTTGGCACAAGAGATTTTCAAAGGCACGGTAGAAAAGATCATGTTTCTGAAAGTATAAGCTTTCTGTGTTTGCTGCCTGGTACTGTATTCTGCCACAGTGTGCAGAAAAGGTTTTGGGGGGAAAACACAACGATGGCACTCTTCTGGTGCTTCTACTTCAACCTGCAACCTCACCAACTCTTCAACAACATAGAGACGGCAGGTGGGTCTTCATTCTTCCCTCTCTGAGTCGATCCAACTCTACACTCAAAAGTACAAAAAAAAAACTAAACCGTTTTTTTTGTTTGTTTCAGATATGCAGAAAAGACATTGAAGAAAGAGAAAATGGAGACAGAGCAATCTGATGAATAAGACAAACACATTGGGTTTGAGAAAAGTGGTTCACTTTACTCTATACAGAGGAAAGGTCTGGTGGCTCCCTTGTCCACGGGAACTGAACCCCTAACAACCAAAGAAATCAAGGTATGTGAGAGGGAAAAAAGAAGAAAATGGGGGAGGGAAGAGAGGAGGGTAAGGGAGGGGTGCGGGAGGGGTGCGGGAAGGGAGGGGTGCGTAATCGAAAGCAGAAGAAAGAAAGAAAGAAAAAAAATCTTAATCCCTCTCTTTCCTCCACCCTTTTTTCCTGGTATAAAAAAGCAGGGTTTACCACTTGACCTTGGGTTTACATGTTTTCCCTCAGAGTGACGTTTGAGCTCTCACGATGAGCAAAAAAAAAAAAAAAAAAAAAAGGCATGAGTTTGCAAAAGCAGAGTAGCAGACACCCCTTCTATCCTGACACGAGCACATTGTTTGAAGGCAGAGTAGTGCACTGTATAGGGAATAGGGTGCCATTTGGGATGCATGCAGAATTCCAGGAATTCCAGGCCATTAATCTGAGCAATCTGAATTCCTGCAAACCATGACGCAGGGAAAGGAATAACACAGCCCTGGGAGGTGGAAGCTAGGGTTATGTTTCAGGAAAGTTGAACACTACCAATGCGTATTTCAGCAATGTTGCACCAAGTCAGCACCAAGATTCACAATGCAGAATAATAGAATATGCTTTTGACAAAAGAAACATGCATTTTTCCCCATCCATAATGTGAAAGCATCAGGATCAAAACTAGGATCACAAAAAAATTTATTAAAATGTATAATTTTACAATTAGGCTACATTTGAAAAAAATATATGCTTTATCGTTTCTTAATTTCAATTCCCGTAATATCTCACCCAATCCAACACTCCATATTCAACTTCATCATTATATTTTTCCTGTTTTCTGGATGTTCATCTTAAAATAAAAAAATCTTATCAACTTCCCAAAAATATAATTTATCATTACAAACTGTTAGGTTGTTACAAATATGTTAAATAATAATCAGCATATTGAATTGAACAATTTCAATAGGCTACACTATGTACAGCAGTGCATATTCATATTTCCATATCTATAAATCACTGTTTTATATTGACCAATGTTACCAGCCATCGGACAATATAGGGGTTCACAGCCTGGTCTCATAGACTAGACGTAACATAGTAAATGTGAATCCGGGACATGCAAATTAGTATGATGTATTATGTTTGGTATGGTTACACACATTGGGGTGGACGGATAGGCGTATAAAGCAAACATCTAGGAACCCAAAGGTGAGTACGAATCTCAACACAGACAACTTTAGCGTTTGAGCTAATTAGTAACTTTTCAACTACTTTCAACTACTACTAACTACTAATACTTTCAACTACTACTAACTTTTTAGCTACTTTGCAACTACTTAGCATGTTAGCTAACCCTAACCCTAAAAATTTTAGCTAACCCTTACCCTACCCCTAACCTTAACCCTTTAACCTAACTCCTAAATGTAAACCTAACGCCTAACCCCTAGTCTAACTAACATTAGCCAGCTAGCTAATGTTTGCCACCTAGCCACCTTGCTAACATATCATACGTTTTGCAAATTCATAACATAACATACAAAATTAGTTATGGACAGCCACAAATTAATACATATCATACGAAACATAATATATCATACTAATTCCAGGTGAATACATTCAGTTTCCTTTCCCTTTACCTTTAATTGGCGTATCTCGAATTTACATAAATAATAATACGAAATACTCTGAGACCAGGTTGGATTTCAAGGGGTGGTGTAAATCTTTACACTAAATAAACTTATTTGGTTAACTTACGTTACGGTCTACTCAAAGAGAGATCTTACTCTCATCACGATGAAAAATGTATTTGACACATCCAACGTTCAGGTCGTTCAGTTAACAATTAGACATTGGTATAAACCCGAGAACGAGCGCAAAAATGATCTAGGCTATTCGCCGCGCAAGTTTAATCCGTACATTGACTTTCTCTGTGCCAATGACCAGAGCGAGGAAGAGCACTAACGTTCACCCCGACGCATAGCCTACAATAAATCCATGCATTATACCGGTATTCTATTCTATTATCTATTCCCAATCTTGTTTGGGGGATAGACAAGAGTTACAAGCTATTTTAAATCGACAAAATAGCCTATAGTTATTTTGTAGCATAAATGGTCCACTTTCAAGGACACTGCAGCTTAATAGCCAGGCAACCTAACTGCCAGAAACAATCCAGGAGGAATGAGACCGGCATATAGCCTACATATAACATATATAGCACATTATTCAGATGGAGTAAAATACAGCATCGCTTTACCTTTTTACTGGTTCTGTTAGTGTAGCCGTTGTATGGGTTGAATCCTGTCCTCGGCGGCACAGAGAGCAGCATTTTTTTCAGCAGCAGCACTATGTCTGGAGCGAAGAGCACAGCCAAGGCAGGCAGTCAGCTGACGTCAGACAGGGAAATTCAGTTTAGAATCTGACTGGGGTTGTGATTTGACTAGCGCTCTCCCAGCTCCCAGCCACTGGTATTGTGTAGCCTTCTATGTGACTTTGCGTTAAAAAAAAAGCGCGCGTTTCTGTGTTCCTCTTTCCATGTAGGCTATTTGGTAAACCTGGAAACCACCAGACAATGAACACGTATGACTTTGGACATGTTACTATTTCCTATGAAAGTCTGGACACACATTTCACTTTTATTGGCATTTTATAAAGGCTTTTTGTAGCTTGTATAGTCTTCAATAACATTATCAATTATTAATACACATCATTAAGCATATCTAACATAGGGACTAATAGACTAATGTTATAATCTTGACCATGGCCCAATATTTTGGTAAAGGTACATGGCATTACACCATCAGTAAAAAAACGAATGGCAGTGGGTCATGGATGATCTCAAAACCTAGTCATTATCAGGACACTGATGTCCTGGGATGGCTCATATTATCATGTAATGGCACAAGTGTTTTTATAATCAACTGCAAGTTGCTTGGCAACACAGTCCCTCAACCCTCTGCCTTGACTCCTTGTGTATCTACCCTGATTAGCCCTCAAGTGTGCACAACGTGTGTATGCAAAAGCGTACTCTCAGCCACATAGTAGTATGAATGTGCACAGAATAGAATAGAGTAAAAAATAGAATACCTTTATTGTTCCCAGGGGGAACTTTGGTTGTGGCATTCATATTAGATAATAAACACATAACAGCATAACTCATGAATTCACATGACAGATACAACTACTAGTGTTCTTTCTGATAGAGAAATACACCGAACAGTCACAAATGACAGTTTAAACCTTGTTTAAATGCCAGCTTAGGCTAGTCAGCACACAGAAACAAGCTCTCATCTCCTTGATATACAGAATATAAGGCAGGTGGGATTTCACCCAGATGTCATCATAGTGTGATCATTTGTTTCCGTCTTGAGCCAGGACCGTGTGACTAAAGTGACTGAAACCAAATTATAAGGTGTTATTATTGGCTGGGTGCAAGTGGCCTGCATTTAAATCAACGTTATCCTTTTGAGAGTATATTGTTTCGTTTTCATGGGGACAGGTAGACTGTAACAGTTGTAAGTAGGCTACAATGTATGTAGCCTGCCACTATTGTTATTACCACAGACAATATAACA
The DNA here is from genome assembly GCF_018296145.1 of Oncorhynchus tshawytscha. Taxonomy (NCBI): domain Eukaryota; kingdom Metazoa; phylum Chordata; class Actinopteri; order Salmoniformes; family Salmonidae; genus Oncorhynchus; species Oncorhynchus tshawytscha. The sequence continues at coordinate 9,483,464 of NC_056450.1, read as the reverse complement.
ATGATCCATATCTATGGCTATTGCAATAAGTTGTACCATATAATTACGATATAGCCAGTTATATCCCTGGAACCTCCTACTGCATTTTTCAACATGTATGATTAGTAAGGAGGCAATACAAACAACAAGTCAAAATCATTTATTTAATTTTATATTGATTTTTTAAAATTTTAAGCCATCCTGATTGGGAGGGCCAGTGTTCAATCTGGCAGGGCCTATGCCCGGCTCTGCCATGGCTTCGCCTCTGTTGATGTTCAGTCCTGGCAAGAAGGAGTGTGTTTCCCTCTGCTCAAGGACAGTTTGTAGAGTGACTCAGTCAGTATGTGTCAGAGCCAGCATAAAGCCTTTTTCCAACCTCTCTGAATTTCAAACGGCACTCTATTCCCTTTATAGGACCTATATGGCTCTGGTCAAAAGTAGTGTACTATGTAAAGTAGTGTACTATGTAGTGTACTATGAGAGGTAAGCCTGGGACTTCAGCAGAACTCTCCTCATCACAAGTAACAGGAAAGAAGTAGTCAGGAAAGGAGCCGAGCTGCAGTGACTGAGGTCATCAAATTCCTCAATTTGTGAAATGCAGACGAAAACTGATTCCCCAGATATGCTTTTCAGTCTTTGGGGAAAACTCTGTTGTGTTGTGCAATGGTGTACTTTTTACATTCATCCGTCGATATACCATTTTCGCTATGACCAAAACACTGATAATTCCATTCCATTCAGCCTTGTACCGACAGGTTTTTTTTCTCCCTTTCCTTTAAAAAAAAAAGAAGATTACAGGTAATCTAAGAATTCTGTGAAAGCGTCGGGGTGAACTTTGAGCCTCACGAGAGAGGGGGTGTGCCGTCAAGGAGGGGTTGAGGGAGGAAGCGAGGGAAGGAAGGGGGTGAGTGTAATAGAAAGGAGGTAGGGGGATGCCAGTGTAGGGTGGAGGGAAGGGAAAGGTGAAAGAGTGCAGGGGGAAGGTAAAGGTGAATGAGTTCCGGGGGAAGGGAGACATGGGAGAGAAGGGCATAGGGGGAGGGGTGTAGCGGGAGGGGGAAGGGCGGGGTTAGGGGGAAGGGAGAAGTCTACATTCCTGAGGTCAGCTTTGCCAGCTAAGTAATTACCTATCTGTGATAACATGCAGATACTCCCTTTACAAGGCTAGATACCCTGGTAGGTACCAGACACACACAAACACACACACCCTTAACTAGGCTATAGCTACAGTGCCTGAAAGGCAGCCTAGGGAAGCAGCTCAGGAGATTACATACACTGAACAAAAATATAAGTGCAACATGTAAAGTGTTGGTTCCATGTTTCATGAGCTGAAATAAAATATCCCAGAAATGTTCAATACGCACAAAAAGTTCATTTCTCTCGAATGTCCACAAATTTGTTAATATCCCTGTTAGTGAACATTTCTCCTCTACTAAAATAATCCATCCGCCTGACAGTTGTGGCATATCAAGTGATTAAACAGCATGATCATTACACAGGTGCACCTTGCACTAGGGATAATCAAAGGTCACTCTAAACAATAGAACACTATGAAACATCTGGGAAACCAGGCCTGGTATTCATAACTGACTTTGAAAAGACTTTTGATAAAGTACTACTGGAATTTATATATAAATGCCTAGAATATTTCAATTTTGGAAAATATATTATACAATGGGTTAAAGTTATGTATGGTAACCCTACGTATAAAATAGTAAATAATGGCTACTTCTTAGAAAGGAGTAAAACAAGGTTGTCCACTATCGACATATTTCTTTATTATGGCCATATAAATGTTAGCTATTAAAATGAGACCCGACAACAATATCAAGGGGCTTGAAATCCAGCAATTAAAAGCAAAGGTGTCATTGGATGCTATTGATTCCTGCTTTCTTTTAAATCCACAATTGATTTATTTCACCTTTATTTAACCAGGTAGGCAAGTTGAGAACAAGTTCTCATTTACAATTGCGACCTGGCCAAGATAAAGCAAAGCAGTTCGACACATACAACGACACAGAGTTACACATGGAGTAAAACAAACATACAGTCAATAATACAGTATAAACAAGTCTATATACGATGTGAGCAAATGAGGTGAGATAAGGGAGGTAAAGGCAAAAAAGGCCATGGTGGCAAAGTAAATACAATATAGCAAGTAAAACACTGGAATGGTAGATTTGCAGTGGAAGAATGCGCAAAGTAGAAATAAAAATAATGGGGTGCAAAGGAGCAAAATAAATAAATAAATTAAATACAGTAGGGAAAGAGGTAGTTGTTTGGGCTAAATTATAGGTGGGCTATGTACAGGTGCAGTAATCTGTGAGCTGCTCTGACAGTTGGTGCTTAAAGCTAGTGAGGGAGATAAGTGTTTCCAGTTTCAGAGATTTTTGTAGTTTGTTCCAGTCATTGGCAGCAGAGAACTGGAAGGAGAGGCAGCCAAAGAAAGAATTGGTTTTGGGGGTGACTAGAGAAATATAGCTGCTGGAGCGTGTGCTACAGGTGGGAGATGCTATGGTGACCAGCGAGCTGAGATAAGGGGGGACTTTACCGAGCAGGGTCTTGTAGATGACATGGAGCCAGTGGGTTTGGCGACGAGTATGAAGCGAGGGCCAGCCAACGAGAGCGTACAGGTCGCAATGGTGGGTAGTATATGGGGCTTTGGTGACAAAACGGATTGCACTGTGATAGACTGCATCCAATTTGTTGAGTAGGGTATTGGAGGCTATTTTGTAAATTACATCGTCAAAGTCGAGGATTGGTAGGATGGTCAGTTTTACAAGGGTATGTTTGGCAGCATGAGTGAAGGATGCTTTGTTGCGAAATAGGAAGCCAATTCTAGATTTAACTTTGGATTGGAGATGTTTGATATGGGTCTGGAAGGAGAGTTTACAGTCTAACCAGACACCTACAGTAAGTATTTGTAGTTGTCCACGTATTCTAAGTCAGAGCCGTCCAGAGTAGTGATGTTGGACAGGCGGGCAGGTGCAGGTAGCGATCGGTTGAAGAGCATACATTTAGTTTTACTTGTATTTAAGAGCAATTGGAGGCCACGGAAGGAGAGTTGTATGGCATTGAAACTTGCCTGGAGGGTTGTTAACACAGTGTCCAAAGAAGGGCCAGAAGTATACAGATGTGTCGTCTGCGTAGAGGTGGATCAGAGACTCACCAGCAGCAAGAGCGACCTCATTGATGTATACAGAGAAGAGAGTCGGTCCAAGAATTGAACCCTGTGGCACCCCCATAGAGACTGCCAGAGGTCCGGACAGCAGACCCTCCGATTTGACACACTGAACTCTATCAGAGAAGTAGTTGGTGAACCAGGCGAGGCAATCATTTGAGAAACCAAGGCTGTCGAGTCTGCCGATGAGGATGTGGTGATTGACAGAGTCGAAAGCCTTGGCCAGATCAATGAATACGGCTGCACAGTAATGTTTGTTATCGATGGCGGTTAAGATATCGTTTAGGACCTTGAGCGTGGCTGAGGTGCACCCATGACCAGCTCTGAAACCAGATTGCATAGCAGAGAAGGTATGGTGAGATTCGAAATGGTCGGTAATCTGTTTGTTGACTTGGTTTTCGAAGACCTTAGAAAGGCATGGTAGGATAGATATAAGTCTGTAGCAGTTTGGGTCAAGAGTGTCCCCCTTTGAAGAGGGGATGACCACAGCTGCTTTCAATCTTTGGGAATCTCAGACGACACGAAAGAGAGGTTGAACAGGCTAGTAATAGGGGTGGCAACAATTTCGGCAGATCATTTTAGAAAGAAAGGGTCCAGATTGTCTAGCCCGGCTGATTTGTAGGGGTCCAGATTTTGCAGCTCTTTCAGAACATCAGCTGAACGGATTTGGGAGAAGGAGAAATGGGGAAGGCTTGGGCGAGTTGCTGTGGGGGGTGCAGTGCTGTTGACCGGGGTAGGAGTAGCCAGGTGGAAAGCATGGCCAGCCGGAGAAAAATGCTAATTGAAATTCTCAATTATGGTGGATTTATCAGTGGTGACAGTGTTTCCTATCTTCAGTGCAGTGGGCAGCTGGGAGGAGGTGTTCTTATTCTCCATGGACTTTACAGTGTCCCAGAACTTTTTGAGTTAGTGTTGCAGGAAGCAAATTTCTGCTTGAAAAAGCTAGCCTTGGCTTTTCTAACTGCCTGTGTATAATGGTTTCTAGCTTCCCTGAACAGCTGCATATCACGGGGGCTGTTCGATGCTAATGCAGAACGCCATAGGATGTTTTGTGTTGGTTAAGGGCAGTCAGGTCTGGGGAGAACCAAGGGCTATATCTGTTCCTGGTTCTAAATTTCTTGAATGGGGCATGTTTATTTAAGATGGTTAGGAAGGCATTTAAAATATCCAGGCATCCTCTACTGACGGGATGAGATCAATATCCTTCCAGGATACCCCGGCCAGGTCGATTAGAAAGGCCTGCTCGCTGAAGTGTTTCAGGGAGCGTTTGACAGTGATGAGTGGAGGTCGTTTGACCGCTGACCCATTACGGATGCAGGCAATGAGGCAGTGATCGCTGAGATCTTGGTTGAAGACAGCAGAGGTGTATTTAGAGGGCAAGTTGGTTAGGATGATATCTATGAGGGTGCCCGTGTTTAAGGCTTTGGGGAGGCACCTGGTAGGTTCATTGATAATCTGTGTGAGATTGAGGGCATCAAGCTTAGATTGTAGGATGGCTGGGGTGTTAAGCATGTTCCAGTTTAGGTCGCCTAGCAGCATGAGCTCTGAAGATAGATGGGGGGCAATCAGTTCACATATGGTGTCCAGAGCACAGCTGGGGGCAGAGGGTGGTCTATAGCAGGCGGCAACGGTGAGAGACTTGTTTTTAGAGAGGTGGATTTTTAAAAGTAGAAGTTCAAATTGTTTGGGTACAGACCTGGATAGTAGGACAGAACTCTGCAGGCTATCTTTGCAGTAGATTGCAACACCGCCCCCTTTGGCAGTTCTATCTTGTCTGAACATGTTGTAGTTTGGGATTAAAATTTCAGAATTTTTGGTGGTCTTCCTAAACCAGGATTCAGACACAGCTAGAATATCCGGGTTGGCAGAGTGTGCTAAAGCAGTGAATAGAACAAACTTAGGGACTTAACTTGCTTATGGTCCTGCCTACACCTAACTAATTGTAAAAAAATAAATATATGAGTAAAATATATTCCATTTCATTTGTAATGGCAAGCCAGACAATATTAAAATGGCCGATTTATATAGTTGATATAAATTCGGAGGGCAGATAGTACAAAAATGAAAGCATGATGACTCTCACAAAATCTGCACTTAAATCTGAACTGGTTCTCTAACAGATTAGTAAGAATGGCTCACCCCGTGTTCAAGAATGGCCTTTTTATCTTTATTCAGATTACAAACTCTCTCTTTTGGTTATTTGTAAATTAAATAACCTCCAAAAATATAATAAAATATAGCTATTTTCAAAATAAGCCATTGAAAGTTAGTTGCAAAATCAGTTTAATCCACAAGAAAAGACAGAAGAAAAATTACAACTAATATTATGCTTAAACACAAATATACTAATTGATTAAACATATACATATATATTTAAAAAAAATACACAACAAAAATACACAATGAAACGTTGTTCCCCCTGCTGCTATTGGACCAGGTCTCTCTTGAAAAAGAGATATTATCTCAATGAGAAAAACCTGTATAAATAAAGGTAAAAACATTATTTAAAATAAAAACAACCAAATAATCGCAGCATTACCTAAAAAATGGAAGAGGCAGGAGGAAGGGGGAGAAAGTAAGAAACTTGTCTGTTGGCCCTGCATTAAAGACCAAAATGGGTTAAAGAAAATTGTGATAAATAAAAAAGAATACCAGTTTCGTTTAATGACCAAAAATGGACACCTGTGCCATACAGATTGCTAAAGAGTTGGGAGGAGATTTTTGATGTAAAGTGTATTTGGAAAGTGTTGAGGCCCCTTCCTTTTTTCAACATTTTGTTACGTTACAGCCTTATTCTAAAATTCAATTAATGTTGTTTCTCGTAAATCTACACACAACACCCTATATTGACAAAGCGAAAACAGGTTTTTAGAAATGTTTGCAAATGTATAAAAAACAAAACAAACAGAAATACCTTATTTACATAAGTACTCAGACCCTTTGCTATGAGACTTGAAATTGAGCTCAGATCATCCTTGAGATGTTTCAAAAACTTGATTGGAGTCCACCTGTGGTAAATATAATTGATTGGACACTGATTGGGCACACACCTGTCTATATAAGGTCTCACAGTTGACAGTGCACAGTTGACAGTGCATGTCAGAGCAAAAACCAAGCCATGCATTCGAAGGAATTGTCCGTAGAGCTCCGAGACAGGATTGTGTTGAGGCACATATCCGGGGAAGGGTAGCAAAAAAATGTCTGCAGCATTGAAGGTCCCAAAGAACACAATGTCCTCAATTGTTCTTAAATGGAAGAAGTTTGGAATCACCAAGACTCTTCCTAGAGCTGGCTCCTGAGCAATCGGGGAGAAGGGCCTTTGTCAGGGAGGTAACCAAGAACCCGATGGTCAGTCTGACAAGGCTCCAGAGTTCCTCTGTGGAGATGGGAGAACCTTCCAGAAGGCAACCATCACTGCATCACTCCACCTATCAGGCCTTTATGGTAGAGTGACCAGTGAAGCCACTCCTCAGTAAAAGGCACATGACAGCCCGCTTGGAGTTTGCCAAAAAGGAACCTAAAGGACTCTCAGTCAATGAGAAACAAGATGCTCTGATTTGATGAAACCAAGATTGAACTCTGCATTCTGCCTGAATGCCAAGCGTCACGTCTGGAGGAAACCTGGCACCATCGGTGAAGCATGGTGGTGGCAGCATCATCCTGTGGGGATGTTTTTCAGCGGCAGGGAAAGGGAGACTAGTCAGGATCAAGGGAAAGATTAACAGAGAAAACCACAGAGAGATCCTTGATAAAAACCTGCTCCAGAGCGCTCAGGACCTCAGACTGGGGCGAAGGTTGCCCTCCAAACAGGACAACAACCCTAAGCACACAGCCAAGACAACACAGGAGTGGCTTCGGGTCAAGTCTCTGAATGTCCTTGAGTGGCCCAACCAGAGCCCGGACTTGAACATCTCTGGGTTCATCTCTGGGTCTCTCCAGAGCAACACTCCCCATCCAACCTGACAGAGCTTGAAAGGATCTGCAGAGAAGAATGGGAGAAACTCCCCAAATACAGGTGTGCCAAGATTGTAGCGTCATACCCAAGAAGAGTCGAGGCTGTAATCGCTCCCAAAGGTGCTTCAAGAAAGTACTGAGTAAAGTCTCTGAATACTTATGTAAATGTCATATTTCAGGTTTTTATTTTTAATACATGTACAAAAATGTCTAAAAACCTGTTTTTGCATTGTCATTATGGGGTATTGTGCGTAGATTGATGAGGGGGGAAAATACTATTTAATCCATTTTAGAATAAGGCTGTAATGTAACACAATGAGGAAAAAGTCAAGGGGTCTAAATACTTTCCGAATGCACTGTATATACAACCATCCCAGTTCTGCAGACCTTTCTGCGATGAGACATAATCATTCTATTGTTTTGGTACTGTCCATATGTAGCTTGTTTTTGGTCACAGGTTTCGGAGTGGCTGAAGAATTGCAACATTTACCCGGAGTTAACTCTGCAAGTAAGCACTGCTGAGTGATATGAAAAGTCATAATCAACCTATCAATAGTATACTCTTCGCAAAATTGTTTTAATTTCGTTTACAATCTGTAGAAACTATGAGAATAGAAAGGTTCAGAACTTTTGTGAAACATCACAGCACAGTTGAAATGTATATGGCAAATAGAACTGGATGGTGTTCAGAGATAGATGGGATGGGTTGAGGGTAGCTGAATGATGGGACTGGATGGTGTTCAGAGATAGATGGGATGGGTTGAGGGTAGCTGAATGATGGGACTGGATGGTGTTCAGAGATAGATGGGATGGGTTGAGGGTAGCTGAATGATGGGACTGGATGGTGTTCAGAGATAGATGGGAGGGGTTGAGGGTAGCTGAATGATGGGACTGGATGGTGTTCAGAGATAGATGGGATGGGTTGAGGGTAGCTGAATGATGGGACTGGATGGTGTTCAGAGATAGATGGGATGGGTTGAGGGTAGCTGAATGATGGGACTGGATGGTGTTCAGAGATAGATGGGAGGGGTTGAGGGTAGCTGAATGATGGGACTGGATGGTGTTCAGAGATAGATGGGATGGGTTGAGGGTAGCTGAATGATGGGACTGGATGGTGTTCAGAGATAGATGGGATGGGTTGAGGGTAGCTGAATGATGGGACTGGATGGTGTTCAGAGATAGATGGGATGGGTTGAGGGTAGCTGAATGATGGGACTGGATGGTGTTCAGAGATAGATGGGATGGGTTGGGGTAGCTGAATGATGGGACTGGATGGTGTTCAGAGATAGATGGGATGGGTTGAGGGTAGCTGAATGATGGGACTGGATGGTGTTCAGAGATAGATGGGATGGGTTGAGGGTAGCTGAATGATGGGACTGGATGGTGTTCAGAGATAGATGGGATGGGTTGAGGGTAGCTGAATGATGGGACTGGATGGTGTTCAGAGATAGATGGGAGGGGTTGAGGGTAGCTGAATGATGGGACTGGATGGTGTTCAGAGATAGATGGGATGGGTTGAGGGTAGCTGAATGATGGGACTGGATGGTGTTCAGAGATAGATGGGATGGGTTGAGGGTAGCTGAATGATGGGACTGGATGGTGTTCAGAGATAGATGGGATGGGTTGAGGGTAGCTGAATGATGGGACTGGATGGTGTTCAGAGATAGATGGGATGGGTTGAGGGTAGCTGAATGATGGGACTGGATGGTGTTCAGAGATAGATGGGATGGGTTGAGGGTAGCTGAATGATGGGACTGGATGGTGTTCAGAGATAGATGGGAGGGGTTGAGGGTAGCTGAATGATGGGACTTGATGGTGTTCAGAGATAGATGGGATGGGTTGAGGGTAGCTGAATGATGGGACTGGATGGTGTTCAGAGATAGATGGGAGGGGTTGAGGGTAGCTGAATGATGGGACTGGATGGTGTTCAGAGATAGATGGGAGGGGTTGAGGGTAGCTGAATGATGGGACTGGATGGTGTTCAGAGATAGATGGGAGGGGTTGAGGGTAGCTGAATGATGGGACTGGATGGTGTTCAGAGATAGATGGGAGGGGTTGAGGGTAGCTGAATGATGGGACTGGATGGTGTTCAGAGATAGATGGGATGGGTTGAGGGTAGCTGAATGATGGGACTGGATGGTGTTCAGAGATAGATGGGAGGGGTTGAGGGTAGCTGAATGATGGGACTAAAAATAAACTAACGATAAACAAACTAATACAAAATATAATGTGGCCGTAAATAGTATTCAGTATGTATAAGCTGGAAGTAGAAGCCTAAGTGTTGTTGTCCTTTAGTTTACTCCAATTAGGGGAGGGGTGGTAGGGTTAGGAGAAAATTACAGAGGAAAAAAAAAAATATATATATACACTACCGGTCAAAAGTTTTAGAACACCTACTCATTCAAGGGTTTTTATTTATTTAATTTTACATTGTAGAATAATAGTGAAGACATCAAAACTATGAAATAACACATATGGAATCCTGTAGTAACCAAAAAAGTGTTAAACAAATCAAAATATATTTTATATTTGAGATTCTTCTAATAGCCACCCTTTGCATTGATGACAGCTTTGCACACTCTTGGCATTCTCTTAAGCAGCTTCACCTGGAATGCTTTTCCAACAGCCTTGAAGGAGTTCCCTCAAATACTGAGCACTTGTTGGATGCTTTCCTTCACTCTGCGGTCCAACTCATCCCAAACCATCTCAACTTGGTTGAGGTCGGGGGATTGTGGAGGCCAGGTCGTCTGCACTCCATCACTCTCCTTACTGGTAAAATAGCCCTTACACAACCTGGAGGTGTGTTGGGTCATTGTCCTGTTGAAAATCAAATGATAGTCCCACTAAGCCCAAACTAGATAGGATTCCGTATCACTGCAGAATGCTGTGGTAGCCATGCTGGTTAAGTGTTCTAAATAAATAACAGACATTGTCTCCAGCAAAGCACCCCCACATCATAACACCTCCTCCTCCATGCTTTACGGTGGGAAATACACATGCGGAGAACATCCGTTCACCAACACCGCATCTCACAAAGACATGGCAGTTGGAACCAAAAATCTCCAATTTGGACTCCAGACAAAAGGATACATTTCCACTTGTCTAATGTCCATTGCTTGTGTTTCTTGGTCCAAACAAGTCTCTTCTTATTATTGGTGTCCTTTAGTAGTGGTTTCTTTGCAGCTATTCGACCATGAAGGTCTGATTCACACAGTCTCCTCTGAACAGTTGATGTTGACATGTGTCAACTTGAACTCTGTGAAACATTTATTTGGGCTGCAATTTCTAAGGCTGGTAACTCTAATGAACTTATCCTCTACAGCAGAGGTAACTCTGGGTCTTCCTTTCATGTGGCGGTCCTCATGAGAGCCTGATTAATCATAGTGCTTGATGGTTTTTGCGACTGCACTTGAAGAAATGTTCCGTATTGACTGACCTTCACGTCTTAAAGTAATGATGGACTGTCGTTTCTCTTTGCTTATTTGAGATTTACCAAACAGGGCTATCTTCTGTATACCCCCCTACCTTGTCACAACATAACTGATTTGCTCAAACACATTAAGACAGAAAGAAATTCCACAAATGAACTTTTAAGAAGGCACACCTGTTAATTGAAATGCATTCCAGGTGATTACCTCATGAAGCTGGTTGAGAGAATGCCGAGAGTGTGCAAAGCTGTCATCACGTCAAAGGGTGGCAATTTGAAGAATCTCAAATATAAAATATATTTTGATTTGTTTAACACCTTTTTGGTTACTACATGATTCCATATGTGTTATTTCATAGATTTGATGTCTTCACTATTATTATACAATATAGAAAATAGTAAAAATAAATAAAAACCCTTGAATGAGTTGGTGTTCTAAAACGTTTGACCGGTAGTGTATATATATAAATCAAATTAATAATATATATATATATATATATATATATATATATATATATATATATATATATATATATATACACTGTATTTATAAAACATATGTATATGGCGGATTGGAAATGTGCAGACAATTACATTGATAGAAGCCACAATCTATTTGCAATATTAAAACTGATCCTCCCCCTAGAAAATTATTATAAAAACATATGTTTGATAATGTTTGTGTGTGCATGTGTGTGTATATGAGTGTAACTGTCACGCTCAGATCTGTTTCAACTGTCCTTTTGCTTGTCTCTACCCCCCTCCAGGTGTCACCCATCTTCCCCATTATCCCCTGGGTACTTATACCTGTGTTCTCTGTTTGTCTGTTGCCAGTTCGTCCTGTTTGTCAAGTCAACCAGCATTTTGTCTCAGCTCCTGCTTTTCAAGTCAACCAGCATTTTGTCTCAGCTCCTGCTTTTCCCCAATCTCTCTTTTTCTCGCTCTCCTGGTTTTCACCCTTTCCTGTCCTGACTCTGAGCCCGCCTGTTTGACCACTCTGTCTGACCTGATCTGACCTGACCTGACCCTAAGCCTGTGCCTTTGCCACTACTCTGGATTATCGACCCCTGCCTGCCTTGACCTGGCGTTTGCCTGCCCCTGTTGCTGTAATAAACATTTTTTACTTCAACACAGTCTGCATTTGGGTCTTACCTGAAACGTGATAGTAACAGCTAGGCTACACGGAGGGGAGCACTTGGTAGTTTGGTTCATCAGGCTGACCCCTAGTCTACGCTTGAAGTTATTTAGGGGAATGATGATGTTTTGGCAATATGAAGATAAGAATGACAAAGAATGGAACCTCTGTATCTGCTAGAGAATTGACTATGTGAGGTGGAGAGGGGGAAGGATTTCGCAGTGTCTTGTGTTGTATGCATGGATTTGGGAATGATCCTGGCAGACTCCATTGAAAGGTTTAGGTAGGCTGTCTGGGAGGTATGTATATTTGAAGATGAAGGTGCATAATTGGAGTATTTTAACGATGTAGATAGAGACAATATAATGAGTTTCTTAAACAGATGAGCAGATGGAGCCAAGTAGTTAGAGGGGGTGGCTCGTCTTGCAAATGTATTTTGTGTGATGAGTAATGCGTAGAGATTGGAACCATATGTACGAGCTCAGGTAATATTGCAATAAATGAGATATGGGTCAATTAAGCTGTAGTATAGTGTTAGGAAGCAAGCCTGATGACCCGAACCACTAATCTATCTGATAATACCAATGGACTTCAGACAGAAGTACACACTCACACGGACTGTCACAAGATGGCTTGAGAAGTCATTCTTCTTAAAGACAGGCTTATTGAACAGGCACGCATACTATAACTGTCTCCAGTTCCTTCAAGGCCCAGGATTTGTGTACAGGCAAGCACATGTTCTTTATGTTTCCTTGCAAACATACTGTAGATGGAAGCACAGCGTACTAGCGGAAGCTGGACATGTGTGACAGAGAACATCATTTATTTTATGCAACAACAATCCCTCTTATTCCAAGGCTGAGGGCCGATGCAGTTGGGTAATGTTGACACAGCTCCAGTAGTGGGACACTATTCAGCTGCTGGTATAATTTTTTTTTTTTACACCATTGCGAATGTGTGGACACATCTCAATCGCTTTGTGACACTGACCTCCATCAATCCCATACTGTCAGCATATGGGTCCATGGATTCACATTTCATTTAGATGGCAAGTTAGCTTATCTTATCTTATCTCGAAGACAGGTTTTTCCACCTGTGTTGTCTCTCATCTGTTCAATTGTCCCATATATCAGCAGGTAGACCTACTTCTCTTGTCATTTCACCTGGGCTGGGTTGTGTAGGGGTTGTCGGGGGGTTCTCTGTCTGTGATACGGAAGCAGGTTCTGTCTATCTGGGAAAATGCCCCTCCTCACCTCCTCCTCTGCTACTTTTCCCTCTTTACTCCCCCAATAGACTCCCTCCCTCCCCCCTCCCCCCTCCACTCCTTCCCCCTGGCCTAGTGTCCCTCCCTTCCCCCTCTACTCCTTCTCTTCCCTTCCACCCCTAGACTCTCTCCTCTCATGCCCTCCCGTGTCTCCTCTCCTTGGCTGGGTCAGTTAAGCAGGGGGATTGACTGTGCGCTGCTGCAGATGTGCAGTCTGGAAAGGGGCCAGATTGCCTTGCCTGGGAGAACATGTGGTCAGGCACTGTTTACCTTGGCACTCTCTCAAACTGTCTCCCACACATGCTGTGTCCATGCCAGCTTCACAATGCCAGCACTGACTTCTAGGGGGATTATCAGGTTGAACTGTGAAAAATGATCATTGTCGGTTATTTGTATTAACAGAACAAACAACTAAACAGGATAACAACTAAACAGGATTATAAAAGGAATTCAAGTATATGCTAAACTAAATATAAAAGGCAGTCAGATATGTTGCTTTGTAGTGAGGTTGATTCACTTCAGCTTCCCAAGCTTGTTTATTCTCAGCTAAGGGCTGAGGTGTGATTGTCTGGACATTCTGCTGGAGTCTAGGGATACCCAGACACTGTTTTTCACAGATTCTCCACATACCTCACATTCTGCCATTCTGTACTTCTGTCTCTTAATTAACAAACATCTATGGCAGGGGTTGGCAACAGGTGGCCCCGGGTATTTTATTTTTGCCCCCCAAATTTTTACAAATACATTTTAAAAATCACCATGAATTCAGCAAAAAAATAGTTTAATTTAGGAGACCAAGTATTCCCACAAAAAAAAAAAAAAGACAAATGTGATCGTGTCTCAATGTAATCAAAGTATGGAATGATTGTCATTTTCAAATACAATCTCTTTTTGGGCTTTGTTGTGGTCAATTTGCAGTGTAAAAGTTATTATAATTATGTTTGGGCCACCCAACCATCTGCTCAGACAAAAAAAAAACGTACTGTGGCTGAATCTAGTTTCCTACCAATCAATGCGTTGGAACACTTCTGCACCAAACCCACCCTGCAGCCTTTGTCGGTGAGAGTAAGCTCAAACGTCACGAATGAAAGCTGCAGCCGTTACTTCTATAAAATGTTCCTCCCACTTTTAAAATGAATCTCAATGTTATTAGTATATTATTACAATGATTAAATGGCTATTGTGCTCTTAGATGAAATAACAGAAGTAAACATATTAAAGACCCCTAAATATGTGTTGATAATCATTTGTCATCAATAATAATTGATCCCACATATCTTGATGTTTGATATCCGTTGAAAATCTATACTATAGTGAGCGTTCGTTCCATTTACACCATGTGAAGTGTTCAGCGCCCTCTGCAGGTCTGGAAGGGTTACTAGAGAAGTAGAGTTTCTGCAGTCGACATGATGTTGGTGTTTTCACACTAACATCAACTGACCATAAGCTCTCTATCTAAAATCCATCAGAAGGCATATCATCACAATATAATTAACCTTTTTTGTGCCAAGAACTTTTTTGAGATAGTTTGCTGATTATTGAAGATTGATTATGGCAACAAACCAGGTCAACTCCTGTACGCAGAAGTCATGAGTAGAGGCATGCAAAATATGTGTTTGTGATCTGATGGTCTGCCCCTTGTCTGCCTCACTGGGTTTTACGTACAGCACATGTATTCTTAACAGCCCTAGGTATCACTGGTAAGGTAAATATAGTACTGTTATCGTCTCAATATGACCGACTTAGTAAGTCTGGTAAGGGACACAGTGAACTCAGACAGAGATTCCCTCCAAATCCCTCCTCTCCATTTTGTAAAAAGTTGCTTACTTCTTATAGCAGTAGGAGCCTAACCCAGCCTTACATTGTCTCCCTTTCAAATGACTCCCTATTCCCTACATAGTGCACTACCTTTAACAAAACGAATACAATATATAGGGAATAGCGTGCCATTTGGGACATAGAGATTCTCTCAGAGAGGGGATCTAGACAGGATCTCTGTTTGGATTCTGACTTCCCCTCTCGCTCCAGGCCTTGGAAACCAGGCCAAATCCCTGTATGTTTTCTAAGGCCATGATAATGGATTATGAATGGCCCGAACTTTGCTACATCCACATGTCTTGACACACCGTCTACGTGCTTTCGATTGGAATCCACTGCCCGGGACAGTCATACTCACTACACAGTATACTGTGTAGGAAGTTGGAGCAGTTATCATTTTATTTTCAACTCAGTCACTCAGATTGTTGGAGTATCAGTCTTCAAAGTAGACTGAGAGAGAGCCTGGAAGAGAGAGACTGAAAGCGAGAGATAGAGTTCAGTAATGACTACAGGCACAGTATGGTGGGCCCCGCTAAAACTCAGCAATCTTGTTCTGTTATGGCTAGTTATCTTAGCCAGCTTCAGATCTCTTACTCTCTCTCTGAGGGGGACATAGACATTGTCATTGGCTCACTACACCAGATGGAAACCAAATTCCTCTATTGCCTCAAGCCTTGTCTGCTCCCCAACTGGCGTCCTCTTCCCTGTGTAGTGCACTGCTTTTGACCAGGGCCCATGGGGAGTGCACTATACCGAGAATGGATTGCCATTTCAAATAAAAGTCGATTGGTCTCATACACAGTTCAGCAAATGTTATAGCGGGTGCAGCGAAATGCTTGCGTTATTAGCTCCTAACAGTGCAGCAAAAAATGTCAACCAAGTACACCAACAATAACAATAATAATAAAAACAAGAAAACCACGAATGTCAGAATGAATTCAGTTGACAATCCAAATAACAAATTCAATACAGTTGAAGTGGGAAGTTTACATACAATTAGGTTGGAGTCATTAAAACTCATTTTTCAACCACTGCACAAATGTCTTGTTGGCAAGTCGGTTAGGACATCGACTTTGTGCATGACACAAGTCATTTTTCCAACAATTGTTTACAGACAGATTATTTCACTTATAACTCACTGTATCACAATTCCAGTGGGTCTGAAGTTTACATACACTAAGTTGATTGTGCCTTTAAAAAGCTTGGAAAATTCCAGAAAATGATGTCATGGCTTCAGACCTCCACAAGTCTGGTTCTTCCTTGGGAGCAATTTTCAAATGCCTGAAGGAACCACGTTCATCTGTACAAACAATAGTACGCAAGTATAAACACCATGTATGACCACGCAGCCGTCATACCGCTCAGGAAGGAGATGCGTTCTGTCTCCTAGAGATGAACGTACTTTGGTGCGAAAAGTGCAAATCAATCCCAGAACAGCAGCAAAGGACCTCGTGAAGATGCTGGAGGAAACAGGTACAAAAGTATCTATATCCACAGTAAAACGAGTCCTATATTGACATAACCTGAAAGGCCGCTCAGCAAGGAAGATGCCACTGCTCCAAAACCACCATAAAAAAGCCAGACTACGGTTTGCAACTGCACATGTGGACAAAAATCTTTTTGGAGAAATGTCCTCTGGTCTGATGAAACAAAAATAGAAGTGTTTGGCCATAATGACCATCATTATGTTTATGTTCATTATGTTATGTTTGGAGGAAAAAGGGGGATGCTTGCAAGCCGAAGAACACCATCCCAACCGTGAAGCGCGGGGGGTGGCAGCATCATGTTGTGGGGGTGCTTTGCTGCAGGAGGGACTGGTGCACTTCACAAAATGGATGGCATCATGAGGGAGGAAAATTATGCGGGTATATTGAAGCAACATCTCAAGACATTAGTCAGGAAGTTAAAGCTTAGTCGCAAATGGGTCTTCCTAATGGAGAATGAACCCAAGCATACTTCCAAAGTTGTGACAAAATGGCTTAAGGACAACAAAGTCAAGGTATTGGAGTGGCCATCACAAAGCCCTGACCTCAATCCTATAGATTATTTGTGGGCAGAACTGAAAAAGCGTGTGTACGAGCAAGGAGGCCTACAAACCTGACTCAGTTACACCAGCTCTGCCAGGAGGAATGGGCCAAAATTCACCCAACTTTTTGTGGGAAAGGTTGTGGAAGGCTACCCGAAATGTTTGGCCTAAGTTAAACAATTTAAAGGCAATGCTACCAAATACTAATTGAGTGTATGTAAACTTCTGACCCACTGGGAATGTGATGAAAGAAATAAAAGCTGTAACAAATAATTATTCTGACATTTCACATTCTTAAAATAAAGTGGTGATCCTAACTGACCTAAGACAGGGAATTTTTACTTCGACTAAATGTCAGGAATTGTGAAAAACTGAGGTTAAATGTATTTGGCTAAGGTGTATGTAAACTTCCGACTTCAACTGTATACGCCAAAATATACACTATATATACAAAAGTATGTGGACACCCTTCAAATGAATGGATTTGGCTATTTCAGTCACACCTGTTGCTGACAGGTGTATAGAATCGCGTACACAGCCATGCAATCTCCATAGACAAACATTGGCAGTAGAAAGGCCCGTACTGAAGAGCTCAGTGACTTTCACCGTGTCACCGTCATAGGATGCCACCTATCCAACAAGTCAGTTCGTCAAATTTCTGCCCTGCTAGAGCTGCCCCAGTCAACTGTATGTGCTGTTATTGTGAAGTAGAAACGTCTATGAGCAACAACGGCTCAGCCACAAAGTGGTAGGCCACACAAGCTTACAGAACAGGACCACCGAGTGCTGATGCGTGTAAAAATCATCTGTCCTCGGTTGCAACACTCACTACCGAGTTCCAATCTTCCTCTGGAAGCAACGTCAGCACAAGAACTGTTTGTCGGGAGCTTCATGAAATGGGTTTCCATGGCTGAGCAGCCGCACACAAGCCTCCATAGGTTGTAGAAGCGTTGTTGGGGTTTCTTCCCCATGGTGTCGGTGTGGTGGGACAATTTCAGGTCCTCAAGTGAAGGACCTTGAAGCTTTTGGTACACATCCTTGGAAACCAGAATACAACTCTGCTGCTTTGGGAAGAAAATGTAGATATTTTTTTATAAAGCACTGTGAAGTCAGCTGACATTCATAGATGGATGGGAATCCATATATCAGAAATGATTTGACCATGATGTCAGATTTTATGTCTGAGTCCAGAGTAAATTTTCGAAGAGTACTGTAGTTTTGGTTATGTTTCATTAACTTTGGTGCTTTTGTCTGAAGTCAGTGCAAATGTTTGGGTATTAAAGTTATTGTTCAGCACGTTACACTATTGAGATGAACAGATGGTGCTCACTCTAAATGATCTGCTATGTCCTTCATCTACCACCAGAGGGGGTTCTCTCCTGAGAAATGCACTTGGAGTGGGTCCGAGTCAGAAATGTTCTCTTGAGTTGGATGTCATAGAATAGAAAATTCAACAAACTGTTTAGAAAATAGAACATCCTTCCACTGGCCAACCCTGGCCGGGATGCATCTCATCTTTCAGTATGGTAACATAGTAGCCTAAGGTTACGATTGTGGAGAGTTCTACCATGCACAATTATCAGAGATTGTGTATAACATAACCTTGAGAGCAGCTGTGTGTCAGTGGTGGGAAAAGTAAAGGACTCAAGTAAAAATGGAAGACCAGCAGCAGTAGTGATGACATGTTATATTGATAGGTGTGTGTATCAGACCATATTGCTGTCCTGCCTTCGCATTCGAAATGTAACGAGTACTTTTGGGTGTCAGGGAAAATGTATGGAGTAAAAGTACATGCACTGAACAAAAATATAAGCGCAACATGTAAAGTGTTGGTCCCATGTTTCAAGAGCTGAAATAAAAGATCCCAGAAATGTTCCAGTCGCACAAATTTGTTTTACATCCCTGTTAGTCAGCATTTCTCCTTTGCCAAGATAATCCATCCACCTGACAGGTGTGGTATATCTAGAAGCGGATTTTAAAAAAGCATGATCATTACACAGGTGCACCTTGTGCTGGGGACAATAAAAGGACACTAAAATGTGCAGTTTCGTCACACAACACAATGCAACAGATGTCTCAAATTTGAGGGAGCGTGCAATTGGCATGATGATTGCAGAAATGTCCACCAGACATGTTGCCGAAGCCAATGCCTACTTCTGTCTGTAATAAAGCCCTTTTATGGGGAAAAACTCATTCTGATTGGCTGGGTCTGGCTCCCCAGGCCCACCCACGGCTGTGCCCCTGCCCAGTCATGTGAAATCCATAGATTAGGGCCTAATGGATTTATTTGAATTGACTGATTCACTTATAAGAACTGTAACTGCTTTTACATTTTTGTTTCATATATTTTATTTAGGAATATAGAGTAAAAGTTGCGAAAAATATAAATAGTAAAGTACAAATATCCCCCAAAACTACTTAAGTAGCCTAGTACTTCAAAGTATTTCTACTTAGTTACTTCACACGTGCAAAAAGCTCAGGGGAACACTTTTACAATGTTGCAAGACCCAGGTGGCATTCTTAAATTGTATATGTGTTAAAATATTTCTGACCTGTTACTAAAGTAATAGATACATTTGAGAGTGTCCACTTGTTTGCAAGTTGATGCCTATTATTATTGTATGTGTATCAAATGAAAACCGCAGAGCACAACTATTCATGCGCCAACATGGCTGGTGTAGGGTCGCCAGCTTCATGCTTTGAAAAGCGTTGAAATTCGGGAGAAAACCTTTGTTCAGAGGGAGCTTGCTTCGTAGTTTTCGCGATTTCCAAATGAATTTAATTGGTGATGTCATCTGGTTCGAGAGGGCTGTGTGTGTTGGTGCTTCAGAGTCACCATCCAGTCAACGTGTTGTAACCACCAGCAACACAGGCAGTGGAGCTCCCAAATAAAAAGACGCTTTTAGTTTTTGGTTCATGGCATGGGATATTTTCAACAATGCTGCAGTGACGGAGATCTGAGGACCTTGAGAACTAGTTGGACGTTTTCTAAAGGAATGTTGAAGCCACATTGTGTTCACAATAGATTTTAATTTGAAAAATAGTGTGTGGGTTTATATGGATTATGCATGCTGAAATGTATATATAAGAAATATACATGACTGTGCATGAGCACAACCCTTAGCTTCAACTAGGCTGTAACAAGCCTCCCCCTCCTGTTTCTGCAGTTTTATCCATACCGCTGACTGTGAAGCTACCTTTGCTATTCGTAGTACGTGGTTGCAGGGCGTAAAGAGAACGGACAATCGCACCGGACCGTTCCGGGGTTCGGATGAGGTGTTTGAATAGATTCTTTGATTTTAGAATTCCATCGACCTTTCTATCCATTATTTTCTACAGAAGTGATGCAAATGTGTTAGCAATGAGGTTGTTCTTCGTGGGATTTCTACTCGGTTTGGAGATCCTGTCTCCTACAGGAGCTATTGATGGTAAGTGACATTCTAGTGCTCTAGCCTATGGCTTTGTGAAACTGCATGTCCACTTAGCAACATAGGGCCTATACAGTGTAGGCCTATTCACCACACGGTAGGCTAGCCTATTTGCCTTCATAACACCAATAGGCTTCAGACTCGATGTGATCGATATGAGCCATGGGCTTTTCCTTCTAGCTAAGCTAATCAACCTAGGAGGTGCCATGTTTGTGTGACAGCCTAAAGGCGATCTAGCTTGCCCACCTTTTGGCAATTGCTCATTTCATGACCACCTGCTGTAGCCTAGCATACATGCTTCCTTTAGGGTATTGTTGACATGACAAAGACAACTGCTCGTCCACAGATGTTGAGTTTCATATGGCAGAATTTTTTTGGCTTTAATCAGCGGGGATTCAAAGCGGTGCATGGCTACATTGACTTCAGTGTTGTGCTGCCCGCTACTCTGTTTTACTCCCATTCCCAGATGTAGCCCCACAAATGTTTCAGAATTAATATGCCCTTTGTTCATGTTCTGTTGTTGTCGTGCTCATGAAGAAGGTGGTCGTTCAATGTTGTAAGGTCATTCAGCAGGTAGAACAAGGCTATGGTATCTCAGCACATCAGTGAAAGGCCTGCTTCCCCCCAGTTCTAGGTAGGCTAGACAGACACAGCAGCACACTACCTTGATTCGATAAGTAGGCTACACGGACCCGATCAACATGCCTCTGCTTTTCACCGATTTCTCCGCTGTGGAATCCCCCAACATTTGTATCATTTGCAGGTTCTAAACGGTAGCCTTCTATGTGTGAATCCTTTATGGTTCAGAAAGGTTGGCTGTTGGTCTGGCTGCAACCTGCTCTCAGAGCATTTCGTATTATTCTCTACATAAATCCGATATACACATTTATTAAGATATGTATTCATTTGTGGATCATCCATTTCGTGTGATGTTACGCAATTTGTATGGTATGTTATGAATGTGCAATTCATGCATTGTTACAAATTTGTAAAACCTACAATATGTTACAAATTCTCAAAACTTATGATACGAATTCCAATTTGTTGTGATTAATGTTACCTAGGTGGCTAAATCTAACATTAGCTAGTTAAAGTTAGCTAGGTTAAGGTGAGGAGTTAGGTTAACATTAGGGGAAGGGTTAGCTAAGTAGTTGCAGAGTAGCTAAAAAGTAGTAAGTAGTTGAAAAGTTGTCCTTGATGAGATTTGAACACACAACCGTTATACACCCACGATCCACCCCAACCAACCACCTTCCTTTCGTTTTTGCCTAAATATCTTTTCACAATTGAGTTCCAAATAGCTCTAACGTTGCCCCAGCGTGATTTAAAAAAAATAATAATAATTGAGCCTGTGAGGTCACAGTGCACTCAACTGTTCCAATGTAATTGTTGTGCAACAGGACAGTTAACCCAAGTTTTATTTGAGGCATGTTCCGCCTCCTCATTCATTTACATAGAAGTAGCCCATTTCACTGTAGCAGACAATTTATTATGAGGCTTTACTGAGTTGGACAAACTTCTCTCTTCAACGAGAGCCCAAGCACTTCCCCAGATCAAGTATGCAGACATTGGCACAGTCTTGTAGAAACCTTTCCCCCTGGCACATGTTCTGTCTGGCACTCGCATTGCTTTCATTGTTGTTTCGCCTACAAACAATAACTTTCTTTGAACATGTGTGCATTCCTATCAAAGTAAGTGCCTTTATTTTCTGTTCTTATGACAAAATGAGGTGAACGGATGGTTCACTCATCTTTCTTGTAGATTTCCGGAAGGGAACGATGGTAGGTGACACAATCCCTTTAACATGCTTACTACAAACAGACCAAACTCATCTTTGTCTCCTTATCTTTGGTTGACACGAAAAAACAAACATGGCAGTGCGCACAAACTACCCATCGTCGAAGTACTTCTGACTTTTAGAAAGTGTTTTACAAAACTATTTCGATCAATGGTGAGCTAGAGTTGGCTAAATATGACCACTTGTGTTATGTCAATATTTCCTCAGTTAGCGCGTGCACTAATGTAGCCCACATTTTTCGGATTTGGATGATTGTGCTATGCTGTCGCTACTTCTGTGAATGTCTGAACATTGCATCTAAAAAAATAAACTGGTCACATTCAGGACGTAACATTGTAAGATCTGTGTTTGTGCAAAATGTTTCTGTGAAAAAAAGTGTGGCCAGCTCAAACGCTGACTGTTGCATCAATCGAAACTGGACGTTCTAAATAAGCGTTCTAATCACACCGGTTTGAGCGTAGAGCTGCAGGGACCACTGTAAAATGAACACACCTGTGTGTTGGTATGTGTCAAAGGGTTAAATTCTATCTTATGTAACCGTACCAAACGTAACATCATACACATTTTAGTGTCCCAGATTTACATTTACTACGTTACGTCTACTCTGAGACCAGGCTGCTGTAAACTAAGGATTTTAGCAGTGACCAGGCTACACCTTAGAAGGTATAGTTCAAACAGAATCACTGTGTTGATATATACGTTTTCATGTTTGTTTTGAGCTGCAAGCAGTAAAAACAACTGTGTTTGGTTTTTCAGTTGTGATCTTTATACCTAGGTAGGCTGTTGTCATGACTTGTCCTGACATGCAGTGAATTTTATGTCTGGGGGGGGACTACATGAATCACAACAGATACTAACATTGATGACAGTCAGGTAGCCTATAGAAAACTGAATTAAATAATGTTGCAATGTATTGCCATCCTAAAATCCTCATGTGCTTCTCAGGGCTGCGTTGGACTCTTCGCTAGTTTGAGAATAATGACTGGCTACAGTGCGTCCTTGCAACAATGATTCTGTCCGTGGCCATGCACTTTCAGAGCTAGAACATTGTAGCCAAAGATTTGTAACATCTGGCAATGTCTTGGCAATACAAAGTGTCAAGTAGACCATAATTTGTAGTGTCACTGGCATGGTTAACTTGAATGAAATGGAATGAACCCACTATGCACGGACTGACGCCAATGTCTTTTTTTGGTCCTGTCTGGGCTGGCCATCTTTTTTTTGGTGTGGTATGGACCGGCCTTGATTTCAATGTCCACGGACGTTGATTTTGGGTCTGGACTGGAATAGGGATGTGCATGGTTATGAATATCCGAACAGATGTTATTATTCGAACACTGAGTATTGTGTGTGAGTATTCCCTTTTTTTTGTGTGTGTGTGTAAAACATAGGCCTATTTTTGACACTGAAATGGCTTTTTCTAAATTTAAATAAAAATATCCATGTGACATTGCTACGTACAAGGATACACCATGACATTTGAAATGATTCATTTAATAAAACAACAAACTTTTCAATGTAGTTTTTATTACATGCGCCCCATAAAAATACCAGAAGCCAACCGGTAGCCTTCACATTTGTACCATGTTGATTGCCAATCAAACCGGCAAAGTGGATCAATGTGGAGTGAGAGTTCACTAATACAGACATTAAGACAAACATTGGCAGTAGAATAAACCATAAACTGCCTCCAATGTATTTTTAGAGAATTAGGCAGTACGTCCAACTGGCTTCACAACCGCAGACCACGTGTATGGTGATGTGTATGCACGAAAAAGAATGAGCATTAAAATGGGCAAAAAATGCTTTTCTGAAGCAAGAATTTTGCTAGGACTGTCTGAGTGGTCTGAGTGGGAGGGGTAAAACTGAAATCTATCTGTTATTTGCAGAGCCGTTTCAAACTCACTTTATTGGTCAATGAACCAATTTACTGCATGGAGATGTCACCATGGAAAGATTAAACTCCCGCCCATGCAAACCTGCTGATTAGAAGGTCCTGTGTAGATAGTGTTGTCAACCAGCAAATAGAAGGAAATGAAACTGATCAAATTATTTCACACTTCTACAGTGTTACAATGTTGTACAATATAAAATACAGGCAAAACTGAATTTTGACTACACTGGACCTTTTTAAAGAATGAACATTCCAGAAACTTTTCGGCCCAGATCTAACAATAAAGGGGCAATAAGGGGGCTCCTTATTTATTTCATTTTTGACATGTCCTGGGATATGGACCATTTTTGAGGTTGTTAAAGAACCCCGTGTGAGCGAGCATAGATAGGTCTACTCTCCCGGGCCTTAGCCTCCCACCTCCAAGCTCTGGGAAACATCTGGACAGAGTGAGACCATTAATCCACAGTGTATGTGATGTGACTATGGGGGGAGGAGCTGACTCCTCACTCACACAGAGGATAAAAACAAAACAAATGTTACCAGCAGGAATCAAACCAGCTGAAGTATAGACCCTCCTCCCCATGACATCTTGAGTAACATTTTGTTTCCTTTGTTTCCCAACCTTTCTGACTCAATCACCAGTGATGGGAAACATTGGACAGAGCAGTACAGTACAGAATGGGTAACACTATGTACAGTATGACCAGTGTTGAGAAACAGTGGACCGTAAGGTTACAGGAACCTGATCTCGTGCTGTTAGCACAAAGAACCATGTCACATATGTCCAGATGCAAGACCAGGGTAGGGAAGGGATAAGTGAGTGTGTGTTTGACTGGATGCTGCTATGTTAGAGGCCAGGGAAGAGGAGGGAGGGTGTGTGTGTGTGTGTGTGTGTGTGTGTGTGTGTGTGTGTGTGTGTGTGTGTGTGTGTGAGAGTGATGCTGCTATGCTAGAGGGCAGGGGTCAGCCACTTGAGCTGAAACATGTGGATTCATCAGCATCACCACTGGGCTCCGCTGGCTGTCCCCAGCATGATTTAGGGGTTGAGGGGATTGGACAGGCCAAGTTCAGAGGGCAAGGCCATCCCCTGCTCTGTTCTGTTCCAGGACTGTCCTTTCCTAGCTCGATAGTTTATTTATCCTTAGCTGCACATTTTAAACGGCCGTCTGGATCGTATATCAGCTTTGTTGATCTTTGAGTCAGGATCCTTTAAAAGATGCCAAACCAGAAATGTGGGCTGACCTGGTGATCACATGCATGTGAATGCTGTAAAAGTAGTAAATGCAATACCTTTACAATGCATGAACTAAAATGTAATTAAGGGTTAAGATGATGTGCAGTGTAATGTTCTCATCAGCAAGGATCTGGATCATTTTACCACCACTCTGCTTAGAAGTGATTTAATTACACAGAGCAACTGACCCTCAAATGACAGGAATAGATACACATGATGCCTCTGCCTCCTACAAATACAGGTTCAGGATCATTTTAACCCCACTCGATGAACGACTTGTGACTAAGTGTACAAAACAGATGAACGACTTGTGACTAAGTGTACAAAACATTGAGAACACCTTCCTGATATTGAATTATACCCCCTTTTGCCCTCAGAACAGCCTCGATTCGTCGGGGCATGGACTCTACAAGGTGCCGAAGGCGTTCCCCAGGGATGCTGGCCCATGTTGACTCAATAATTATTCCCACAGTTGTCTCAAGTTGGCTGGATGTCCTTGGGGTGGTGGACCATCCTTGATACACAAGGGAAACAGTTGAATGTGAAAAACCCAGCAGCATTGCAGTTCTTGACACACTCAAACCGGTGTGCCTGGCACCTACTATCAAACCCTGTTCAAAGGCACTTAAATCCTTTGTCTTGCCCATTCACCCGCTGAATGGCACACACATAATCCATGTCTCAATTGTTTCAAGGCCCCAATAAAATCCATCTTTGAACGGACTCATTCCCTTCATCTACACTGATTTTGAAGTGGATTTAACAAGGGATATCAATAAGGGATCATAGCTTTCACCTGGATTCACCTAGTCAGTCATGGAAATGTTTTGTACACTCAGTGTATGTTACTGTAAGAGATACTCTGGAGGCTCCTTTGTAAATAAAACTATACAAAATATATTCACGTCACCCAATTTATTGATTAAAACAGACTGTTTAGCAATGAAGGTCTACAGAAGCCTCAGCAGCACTCTGTAGGGTAGCACCATGGTGTAGCCGGAGGACAGCTAGCTTCCGTTTTCCTCTGGGTACGTTGACGTCAATACAAAACCTAGGAGGCTCATGGTTCTCACCCCCTTCCATAGACTTACACATGAATTATCACAACTTCCCGGAGGATGTCCTCCAACTTATCAGAGCTCTTGCAGCATGAACTGACATGTCAACCCAATCAAAAGATCAGAGAATTAATCTAGTACTGAAATCATAAGCTTCAGCCAGCTAGCACTGCAGTGTATGAAATGTGGTGAGTAATTGACTCAGAGAGGCAATAGTTGAACAGGTTTGAACAAATACATTTCTTCCAAAATGAAGGAGAAGCAAGATTATTTTTATTTTACTTTTTACTTTCAGTTCCACTTAGCTAGAAAATGCAACTAACTAGTTTAGCCTACTCAAACACCCTGCTCAAACAGAGCGATGCTATGTTAGCTAGCTGGTTATGGCTATCCAACACACTACTGGAACTCTTCCTTGTCAAGGTAAGCTTTTGGTTTAACAAATGTATTGCCACTGGGGCTCACCGGTGTAAGTGCGGAACTGCTTACTTGACCATACACTGCAATGCTACTGCTTCATTGTACCGTGTTTACTAATGCGTTAGTTCTATTAGCTATGTTGACTATGAAGTTACTTTAGCTAATATGGTGACAACGATGTAGGCTGTGTGTAGCGGTTATATGGTTTGACTTGGTCACATACAGCTGATGTGTTGTCCATTTGAAGTCCACAAGTGAGGGGAAAAGGTGAGAGGAGGGGAGAGCATATGTGAGAAGGAATACGACGTGGCTGCTATGAAAGTGAACTTTGTTTATGCGTGATCAGCGGTGTATTCATTCCGCTGAATCTGTTGATGGAAGCAAACTGAACGAAACCGGGATAAACATACCTGAATTTGTTCAATAGAAACTCTCTTTTACAACTGTTGGACTAATGATTATACCCTAGATCGTCTAGATGCAGTCGAGTGTGCATAGCGGTATTGAATGTGTCACTGTCTGTCACCTCAAATTTTTCTCTCGACCTCGTGCGCCAACGTTGTAAACTAGAATTCATAGGCTAGGTTGTAGCAACCTAATGGTTGTTATAGGGAAAATTTGAGTATCATGTAGTAGCCTAAATCTATCAACATTACATTGAACTGGGTGAATGGAATATGAATGACAGTCATCCAATATGCTCTAATAGAAATAAAGGCCATGCTCATATATATATATTTTTTTATCTTCCTCCCTCATCAAAAACTGCACCGACTGCCACGGCTGTATGTTACCATTGGAGATAATGTGCACATGCTACATATCTAGCCTCCCACAAATCTACCTGTCTTGCTTCCAAGTACATTTCTATGCCCCTATGATACTGAGCAGACTTACATGACCACAACAAAGGTACGGCTGAGCTGAACTGTGGAGATGGGTCAGGAGGTGGAGTGTGAATTCCAGAGGAGACTCTGTTTACCTGACCCTTTTAAAGGGACATTTCTACTTAACATCCTATTTTCTCCAGGATCATACTAGTGTCTAGTAAAAACATATAACAACAAAGGGTCCTAAGTAAATGACCCCCTATGATCTTCAGGGGTCATTTTCTTTTGGACATGTGTTTGTGGGTCTGGAGGGGAAGAGAGGGTGAATTCCAGAACCTGGGGCCTGGTTCTAACCCTAATATGCTGACCACATCGGTCGCGGTGCGTGCGCGAGCGTTGCAAAATAACTGGGCGTGGCATAACCGTCGGAACACTCAGAGCCTCCACTGGAAACATCTGCCAGGAACATTCTAGAACATCCTGGCCTCCGCTATAGCGCACTCTCAGGTGACACAACAAATTCTATCATTTTATTTTTTGTTCTGTAATGAGATTTGTGAAAAAGCCATGTATCTTAGTTATGTAAAAGGGAGTGGGAAATGGAGCAGTGTCTTTTGGAATTAAGATGCAAACAGGTCTCCCATGTTTTCACAAGGCAGCAGTTTAGCCTTTGAATAGACTGTAGTAAATGCAGGGTTATGGTGGTGGGTGTCTACTAATACTTCCTAGCGGGAGACAATGCAGGTTTAACCTAAACCGAAATAACAATGTGGCGGTAGTGGGAGCCTTGACAATAACTGTATAAAATCCATTTTTCTTTCCTCCCTCTTCCTGTAAAGCATCGCAGATTTAGCCCGAGCACAGACTGGAGGCTAGAGGCAGGCTGCGTCCCAAATGGCATCCTACTCCCTATATATGACCAGGCCCCATAGGAAAATAGGGTGCCATTAGAGACGCATGCACAGATTAGCATGAATGGTTCAGTGTGGTTTTCTCCCTGTACGAAGGCGTGAGGCTCGCTAGATGAAAGAGTGTTTGTTGATGGTGAATAGCAGGGGTGTGTTGTAATTGGTGTTTTCTGCATTTAGCTCCCATAAGACCCTGAAAGGAGCAGATTGGTTTATTGAACATAGTGGGGGGGGGGCGTGTGGGTGTTGAGTTGATGTGGAAGGGAGAACAAGGAAGATGCCTTGGATTTCTCTTTAGGTTATAGAAACGATAGGCCCTTTCACACGGCATTGTTCTTAGCCCTGGGCTGTTCTTAGCCCAAGGCTATGACTGACATTGGGCTAGCTTAGCCTGTGTCCACACAACCAGAGCTACCTGAAACCAAATGTCACGTTTTATGGAGTAGAATATTCAAATTAGGTAACAGTGTAATAACTCTGTGATTGGCTAGCCCCGAAAAGTCGGTGCTAACCCAGTTTAGAATGTGCAGGTGTAAACACTCGCTTAGTCCCAGATTTAAAGATCCCTTAATCCAATGTTTATGTCTTTTCCATGCTTTTCACACAAGGGGCTCTATTTGTCGGCTGGCTTTAAGGCGGTGCTAGTGTCAAACGCACTTTAGTTAAACATTTCGTCATGTAAAAAACTGGGTCACTGGCATTTTCCAGCCCTAACGCCAGTTTTGGCAATTTACCTGTCTAACATGTTTGCGGTGGAAATATGAGGTGTGTCATTTAAAACAATTACCCAAAGGGCTAATTTCAGGCAGCGCTTGGTGGGGATATTTAAGACCAACCAACAACTGGTTTTAGCTGTGACGCACACTGCCCCTGGTGCCTGTATTCTTAGGATTTAAAAATTTAGTTTTCCCCCCGTTTTAGTTGACAAAAATCCAAGCATGGCCTCTTCTCTCAATAAAGGCTGTTTTTATCTTTGTCCTGCCCAATGTACAGTAATCAAGTAAAACCGTCGATAACGTTCGTGAGACGGCTTGGAAATCAATCTTCATCACCAAAGCTTTATTCAAATATCAAGTTTGAGAGGCGCAAAACAGTGAGTTGACGTTCCCTTTTTTTTTTTTTTTTTTTTTTAAATATTTTTTTACATGTATCCATGCCCATCATGAAGCGAGATGATAACCCCGGTGAACCTCGTATTTAGGTTTTCTTGTAACAATTATGTTTTCCGTTTTCATATTTTAAAAAACCCAAGCCCTCCGTAGACTACCCTTACCATAGGCCTATGATAACGAAGGCTGGGTCAACCACAATGCGTTGTCTTTTTTTTTATGCTGGTGATTTTTGTCATTACGTTTTACATCTATTTATTGTGGTTGGAATTTAATGGTTGCAATTTATTAAAACCAAACTTATTCGAATTATTCACTGTCCTGATTTAATGGTGAGAATGTCCGTGAGAATGTCCGTGGCACGCATGCAAAGCAACTTCAGGAGAAGTGTGAATGTGATCTGTCAGATGGGTTCTATATGTATATGAAACATATTTGGGCGCAGTGTAACGGTCAGTGAACATTCTCCCTTTCTCTTCAGCTGTTGTGAAAAGTTTTGGATATGCGTAAAACCCATCATAGTCGGCGTTGTTTTAATATTATATGCCCACAGGAAGCAATTATGGTGCCGGTAAGTGTATTCAGACAGCCCATTTAAAACACGTTTTGATTCGCTGTGTTTTTAGGCCTTATCAATAATTAATTTTAATCTTGCTCATTGACAACATTTAGCATGACCATGCTCAGCCATAATGCAATTTACTGTAGGCCTAGCCCCTATATCAGGGTGAATGCTACAGTATGCATATTTCCACATTGAAGCCATGCAACTACTCAGAACAATGTGGACTACCAACAGGTTCAAGTTAACATATTTAACAATGATGGAATAATCGACATGTTTGTTTCTGTAAGCTGTTTAACAAACTATAATGGACTAACACGTGGATGTTGATTTAAGGCCCCCCGCACCTCTCTGATTCAGAGGGGTTGGGTTAAATGCGGAAGACACATTTCAGTCGAATACAATCCGTTCGACAACTGACTAGGTCTTTCCCTTTCCCTAACGTTGGATTTGGATTTGATTATATAAAAACCCGTAAATACACAACCTAAAGCAAACATATTTAACCATAGAGCACAGTCTGCCTTGCCAGAGGTGCCAAGCCTCGACACACCTGCAACTTGTGTATTCATCAAAACACAGCCCTTTTCACGCCAATGCCAGCAACTGCGCCAATAATTGTGCTTGTGAAAATAGCTAAACTATTTGACACACCCCCGAACCTATAACGCCGGCGCTTAGATTGACCATTGCTCTAGGTTTGTTAAAATGGAGCCCAAGGAGTAAACCTAGCTCTTCAAATGTCACAACTGGTTGCAACGTTTGCCTGACATCTGACGCAAACGTGTGAATCCTGGCTTTGTGACGAAAGATTTGTTGTTTTTCTATCTCCTGATGGTGAACTTTTCACCCGACGCCTGGGGACGACCAGTGAGGCTCAGCGAGGCAGAACGGCCGTTACACTGAGCACTCTTCCAGTCTTAAAGTCTTGGTTCCACCTCCAGAAACACATTGGCTATTCCAAGGCTGTTCCATGGCTGTGTGTGTTTTGCGCTCGACTGGAGAATCGATTGGGGCCTCCTGTTCAATCTCCTCCACTCTGCTGCCTGCTTTCACACCTGGCCAGGAGGAGAGAGGAGAGCGAGAGAGAGGCAACTGATGTGCGGTGATAAAGATTCCAATTTCATGGACTACTGCCATGTGTCAGACTTGTCTGCTTCTGTTAGTCACAGCTATTGAACTCAGATCCCCATGCTTCCTAAATGGCACCCTCTCCTCTATCTAGTGCACTACTTTTGACCAAATCCCTCTGGTGAATAGTGAATACGGTGCCATTTGGGACGCAGCCACAGCCATTGGCTTGATTGGCTATGCATATGGCATACATTAGGATGAGAATGAACCACTCTCCCGGTACTGAGATCTTTGAGGAGGTGGTGGGCCGTATGGACTTCACACAGTTGCTCAGCTTTTTCTTTAGTTATCCTTGACTGGGCGTTTGTTTGACTTGTTTGCTCAGCAAAGGCTACACTGTCCGTGACAACTTGATCACTTTGTCAGCCTTGTGTCACCAAGAAAGTCTTTGACCACTAACCACAAACTGGTTAAATCAATGTTGTTTCAACGCAATTTGTCAACGCATTGTGATGTGGAAAATACATTGTAAACTGTTGTTTTGAGGGTAATGTTTCCACCACAGGATTATTAAATCCTGGTGACCGATTTTCAACATAGACAAACCTTGTATAAATGTTGATTTTGTGCCTTTGAAACGACCAGATCTTCAACATAATATATAGGCTGGATAGCACGTCCTACTGGAGAGTTTCTATCTACAGCGATCCCTTCAGTCTCCCAGCCCTGCTTCGCTTTACTATTTGTCACTGACTATTACCAATGTACTATCGTGAGAAGGATTGGTTGATAAATCTCCACTTAATAGATTCACCGTTGCTATCGAAGTCATTCCAAAGGGTAGGTTCAACAGAGCAAACAAATCATATACATTATCAATGTTGCTATTTAGTAGTGTTGGAAAAAGTACTCAGTTGTCATACTTGACTAAAAGCAAAGATACTTTTATAGAAAAGGGACAAGTCACCCAGTAAAATACTACTTGAATCTCTCGCTCT
This sequence comes from Oncorhynchus tshawytscha, assembly GCF_018296145.1. Classification (NCBI taxonomy): domain Eukaryota; kingdom Metazoa; phylum Chordata; class Actinopteri; order Salmoniformes; family Salmonidae; genus Oncorhynchus; species Oncorhynchus tshawytscha. Next base: position 9,451,364 of record NC_056450.1, on the reverse strand, counting down.
CGCTCTCTCTGATCAAAAGTAAATATACTAAAGTTATAAATAATTTCAAATTCTTTATATTAAGCAATCATTTTCTTGTTATTTGAATGTATGGATAGCCAGTGGCAGACTCCAACACTCATACTAAACATTCATGCTTTGTTTGTAGATTGTGAGTCAGCCAGATCATAGGCAGTAGGGAATACCAGGGATATTCTCTTGTTAATGTGTGAATTGGACCATTTTCCTGTCCTGCTAAGCATTGTAAATGTGACAAGTACTTCAAGTAAAATGTATGGAGTAAAAAGTATATTATTTTCTTTAGGAATATAGTGATGTAAAAGTTGTCAAATATAACGATTTAAGGTACAGATACCCATAAAAGCTACTTAAGTTGTACTTATTTTTACCTAAGTACTTCATACCACTGCTATTTATGCCTATTGTATATAGAATTTGGGACGTCATCAACAGCTATTGTTTAAATTCAACCCAGGATTCAACTAAAAATAGACAGTATATAGAATCTACAAGTTAATAATAAATATGTTGGATTCACGTCTCCATCTCAACCCAAAATAAAAGTTGAATAATAGGATTAAATCAAACTGTATTCAAAGTGCATTTTAAATGGTTGAAGTCTCAGTGATAAGTAGGGATGCACGATATATCGGTGAACATATCGGAATCAGACGATAATAGCTAAAAATGCCAACATCGGTATCGGGCGATGTCTAATTTAACGCCGAGGTGCAAAACCATTGTTAAAGCTGACGTGCATACCAATATAACGTTGGTACATGACGTAATGATGCCACGTAAAATTTTGCGCTATACGTGCAACACAGCATTCCTAAACTAACCCACAATGTCTGCTGTGTGGATCGAGCAGTCAACAAGTCGAGTAGTAATTTGAAAGAGTAACAACATTTCAGTGAGACAACTCAAAGGCGAAATCCATTAAAGCCATATGATGAATTTCATTGCCCTTGACAATCAACTGTTCTCTGTCGTGGGTGATGTTGGCTTTCGCCGACTGGTCGAGCACCGGTACACACTACCAAGTGCACTATTTTTCAGATGTTGCCCTCCCGTTGTTATGCAGTAATAGTGTCACTGCTATTAGCTCTACAACATACATACTGTGGCGTGCCGTTTGGGTCTTTGTGTCAAAAAAGATACAGTAGCACTGTCAAAGCTGTACAAAAAAGTCTGCAAATACCGGCCACTAACAATGTGTTTACAATACCGAATTGGTAATAAAGCATAATTTGATTGACCTCAACTTCTGGGGTAGCTAGCTTTAGCTTGGTACCTAGCTAGCACCAATACAACCAACTTGAAAATAATGACCAGTAGAAACTGCAGTCATTTTCATTATTCTTAGCAATGATTTAGGAATCCTTGTGAGTAAGTATTAGATAGGTTGTTCGCAAATTGAAATTAAATTTCGGTCCATGAAAATAAATAGCTAGCCAGCTACTTAACCCTGTTGCCCAAAGCTAAAGTTATAAGCAGCCAGCTAGCTTCATCTGGCTAGTCCGGCTCGACCGGACCGGGTTATGTGTTGTGAAGCTCGCCGCAATAAAGATTAGGCACAATAGTGGAATTTGTGGTTTGCCTTAAAAATGAAAGTATGTCATTGACAGTGATGCAAATTAATACATAGTAGAATTTTGCCATACTTTTATTTTGAAGCCTAACCGCAAAGTCACTATTGTGGCTAGCTTCACATAGATGGGTCCGACCACCATTAATCAAATAAGAACTGTCTTATAAATTATTTTAGATGACACCTAGCTATTTCGTTAGCTAGCTAACTATAGCTACTGAAACAGATTGTCATTTTGCAATGTTTATGGGGAAGAACATTTTTTGCATCCATGAGCTAGCTAGCTTTTAAAAAATGACCAGCACTGTAGGTACGCGCGAGAACTTTACCAGCATCATAGCATACGTATCGATGAATTGTAGTGATAGTGTAATGTGTAATAACTACTTAATAATTTAACGTGTTCATACATTTTTTTATGTGATGTGCAGTCTTTCAGGTCCTGATTGGTCAAAAAGCTTATTTGACACGTTAAATAGTATATTTTTTGACACGCAAAGACCCAAACGGCGTTCCATAGAAATCCTGGTTGAGAATGAAACGACTGAAGAAATGAACAACGAAACAGCACAGCAAGTAAGTGAAAGAAATAGGTTTTGATTATGTTTTACTGGTAATGGTGACATACGTAAATGCTAACAAAATAACTTTTTGGTGTGTGTGACCATTTTTTAACTAGGCAAGTCCGTTAAGAACAAATGCTTATTTACAATGACGGCCTACCCAGGCCAAACCCGGACAGTGCTGGGCCAATTGTGCGTGGCCCTATGGGACTCCCAATTGCGGCCGGATGTGATACAGCCTGGATTCGAACCAGGGACTGTAGTGACGCCTCTTGCAGTGCCTTAGACCGATGCGTGTGTGTGTGTTAACTATTTAACTGTACCAGAATGCTTAAAAGGACTCTAAAATGTTAAATATCTGTTATCGGCATCAGTTTTTTGTCAAGGAAAATATTGGATATCCGTATAGGCCAAAAATGTCATAATATCGGTGCATCACTACTGATAACACATTTAGGTGACAACTAAACCAAAAATCAGACAGATTTTCCTTTGGAATTGGGTTGTGCTTTTAGATGGTTTGAAAGCATATAGTGATAACACATTGGGAATTCAACTTTTGGCTGTCTTTTTGAGTGGGTGAAAATGGGTTGCAATCTCATTGATCAACGTATCTACGAAATATGACCCGATTCGCCACGTTGAAATGACACTGCATTGCAGCTCATTAATGCATTATCTGTAAAGAGAGCTCTCTTCTCCACGATCAACAATCTACTACCTAACGACTCACTCCTCACTGCTTCAGCTGACTTCTGTGCTCAGTATCCGGGACCTCATTTATCTACCATGCGTACATGGAGCTTGTAGGATTTGCGTGTGCAACAGATCATTGGGATTTATCAAACTGTCACACGCAACATATACGCATGTTTTCATTGATAAATCCGAGACATACTGTATTTGTGCGCTCGTGAACGAGCGTTACAACCCCGCGGTTACAACCCCCAACTTTTTATGGTAACAGAAACCCCCTCATTTGTTCTGTAGAGGTTTGGGCAGAATGTTTTAATATTTTACAGTGCGCATTCTGCAAGATGAATTGTCTATTCAAACAATTTAAAAGTGAATGCGACGGCCCACACTTCCAAAAGACGAATTGTCGTTCAATATTTTGTTCATCATTACATGATTGTTTCTACTGCCTTGTTATAGGCTCTGAGATGAAAGTCTAGAATGTCGTGCTCCTATCGCACAGCAATACTGGAGCCTACCCATACTGTGAAATATTTTAAATAGGCTACTGGTTTATTTACTTTCGAGCATGCTTGGCTATTGAATGAGTAATGGATAAATGGTAGCAATCCTTTCTTCCCTCTCTGCCTTCTCCCCTGTTGCTGCTGCGTTCATCTCTGGTCTACTCACCAAAGCCTTAACCTCCTCACTTGATCCTATGCCCACCACCCTAGTCAAGACCTGTCTTGTGCTTTCTCCCCTCATGGTTGACATTGGCACATTTTGGTAAAAAAACAAAAAAACAAGGACTTGACCCAGCTAACCTCAACAACTACCAACCCATGTCCAACCTTACCTTTGTGGCTAAAGTCATTGCGCATGCTGTAGCTTCCCAACTCCAGCAGCACATGGACTTCTCATGACCTCTTTGAGCATCTTCAATCACGGCACAGAAACGGCTCTGGTCAAAGTGGTCAATGATATATTACTAGTAGCTGCCTGGCAATCTCATCCTCCTCATCCTACTGGACTTACCAGTTGCCTTTTGACACTGTTTGCCATTCCATCCTCAAAAGGATGGAGAGGCCTCTGGGTTTCACCGAAACAGCCCTGGCCCGGTTCAGGTCCTACCTGTCGGACAGCCCTGGCCCGGTTCAGGTCCTACCTGTCGGACAGCCCTGGCCCGGTTCAGGTCCTTCCTGTCGGACAGCCCTGGCCCGGTTCAGGTCCTACCTGTCGGACAGCCCTGGCCCGGTTCAGGTCCTACCTGTTGGACAGCCCCTGGCCAGGTTCAGGTCCTACCTGTCGGACAGCCCCTGGCCAGGTTCAGGTCCTACCTGTCGGACAGCCCCTGGCCAGGTTCAGGTCCTACCTGTCGGACAGCCCCTGGCCAGGTTCAGGTCCTACCTGTCGGACAGCCCCTGGCCAGGTTCAGGTCCTACCTGTCGGACAGCCCCTGGCCAGGTTCAGGTCCTACCTGTCGGACAGCCCCTGGCCCGGTTCAGGTCCTACCTGTCGGACAGCCCCTGGCCCGGGTCAGGTCCTACCTGTCGGACAGCCCCTGGCCCGGGTCAGGTCCTACCTGTCGGACAGCCCCTGGCCCGGGTCAGGTCCTACCTGTCGGACAGCCCCTGGCCCGGGTCAGGTCCTACCTGTCGGACAGCCCCTGGCCCGGTTCAGGCCCTACCTGTCGGACAGCCCCTGGCCCGGTTCAGGCCCTACCTGTCGGACAGCCCCTGGCCCGGTTCAGGCCCTACCTGTCGGACAGCCCCTGGCCCGGTTCAGGCCCTACCTGTCGGACAGCCCCTGGCCCGGTTCAGGTCCTACTTGTCGGACAGGCAGCAGTTTGTGACCCTGGGGCACTTCAAATCCACCCGTGCTCCTGTCCGCCAGCGGTCCCCCAAGGTTAGTCCTAGGGGATTCTCCTTTTTATTATCTACATCATTAACACGGTCAACAATTCCACTGTTACACTGATGACACACCTGTCCACTCCAGCTGTCTAAAAGAAATACAATCATGAAGGAGCTCCAGCTTTCTGAAGCTCAGAGACCATGTTGGTGGTCGCCAAGACCATGTTGGTGGTCGCCAAGACCATGTTGGTGGTCGCCAAGACCATGTTGGTGGTCGCCAAGACCATGTTGGTGGTCGCTCAGTTGGTGAAACCCTTCTACGTGCCTTCATTACCTCAAGCCTGAACTATTGCAATGCTCAGCTCCCTCAACAAACTTCAGCATATCCAAAACAGCTCTGAGACTCCTCAACCACACCAAGCCCCGGGAGTACATTACGCCACACTCCTACAACCCCACTGGCTTCCAATCAACTTCAAAATCCTTTTTCCTCACCTACAAATCCCTGTATGGCTTGGCTGACTTCTGTCTCTCTGTCATGCTACACATCTACCCCCACCCTCAGCCTTCCAGCCTCTGACTCTGCGAATCTGACCCCATCCAAACCTTCAAAAACAATCTTAAAACTCCCCTTTTCAGACTAGGATTCAGCCTATAGTTTGAAACCTTGGTCTAGCTCTCTTTTTCTTCTTCTTTTAATCTTCCAATCCCGAATCGTCTTCATTTTAACTGCCTTGACAATCTTGTTTTTTTGTTGTTGTGTGTATTATTGAGCTTGCAATTTTTGGGGTGTCGTTTTATTGTTGTCATGTTTATATTCGCAATTTTAGTCCTTACTCTGTAAGTGCCCTTGGGTATTTTTGAAAGGCGCAAATAATTATTTATCGTTCATTCTTGCCTATTATTGAGCCAGACACACACACACACACACACACACACACCGCTCGGCCTCCACAACTTTGATGTGTTTCTAATGAGTGTTTTGGACTAGCAGAGATCCGGTGAAATCATTAAACCTCATTAAACACTGAAATAAGTTGTCTTGTTTCGTCAAACATTTTCATACGACGTTTACTATATAGCGTAATTCCTCCCCCAGTCTTTGTTTTCTGTCTTGGTTTCAGAAGTAAAGAGTAAGCCATGCATTGAGTTTTATTTTATTTTATGGCTTTCGTAGAGCTGCAATGAATGAAGAGCTCAGTCAATTTGTGGTCCAGCGTTGATTCATTTTGTGGCCCATGTTCTGTTTTTTTTTTTACCAGCTGAATCTGTGGAAGGCAGTGTAGTGAGGTGTAGCCTGCTGCACATTCACCGTCAGAGAGCAGAGGCTGCTGGAAAGAGTGAGTTGACAGCAACTCGTAATCGCTATAGGCTCCTCTCTATGTCCCCCCCCCCCTCCCCCTCTGTGACAGCGTGCAGCAGCTCATCATGTTACGTCAGAGTTCAGCCCCAGACCCCTTTGTTGTGCTTATGGTACAAAAAGGGAGGGGAGCCAGCTAGGGTACGAGATGACTGCCTGGCCCTCACAGTTCAGCTGTTGTATGCATGTTTAACCACTTAGAAAATGACTTGGGGATTAGAATGGGCTTCAATGACCCATGGATATTGTGTGAGAACAGTAAGCTGGTTAATGCTTAAAGTAAGCTGCAGTCAAACTGCATGGCCAGTTGCTCCTTTAGCACAAAGCTAAATGGCTGTTCCTGTTGGATGGGCACTGCACAGAGCCTCCATTGAATAAGTTGGGACCAAGGTTGGTGTGTGTGTGTGTAATAATAATTTGGCGGGTGCTTATATTTGTCCTATTTCACACGTGTACAAGTGGGTATTAATACACTTGTGAATTTGGATTTTTAAATTTTTTTTTTTGCATAGCCCAACTCTCCTCGGAGGTTGGGGTCACAGCCATTATCAATGGCAAACCTGGAGCAATTACGGTTAAGTGCCTTGTTCACAGGCACATTGGCAGACTTTTCACCTTGTCGGCACCAGGATTCAAACTATTGACCTTTCAAACTAGCTAATCCCTATGCTCTAACCACTAGGTTACCTGTGTGCCTGAGCTTCTCAATTAAAATGCCTACCTTTTTATTTGATTTTTTACCTTTATTTAACTAGGCAAGTCAGTTAAGAACAAATTCTTATTTTCAATGACAGCCTAGGAACAGTGGGATAACTGCCTGTTCAGAACAACAGATTTTGTACCTTGTCAGATCGGGGGTTTGAACTTGCAACCTTCCGGTTACTAGTCCAACGCTCTAACCACTAGGCTACCCTGCCGCCCCATACCTGGCAGAATGATATCAGGATTATTTGCATAAATTCAGTGGCCATTTGTTTTGTAAACCCTGCAATCACATGAGTGCTACAGTTACAGTTACAGCTGGTGCGCACTTCAATTAAAGGGTATCTACACCCCAAAATCTATTTCTTTTAGATTATTCCTAGACCTCAAAAGTGGTCTCCTAGTGTGTTTTAGGCATTGTTGTGGACTTGGAACAACCATTTTATTAATTTATTTCTGTTAAAAAAGTGTGATTTTTATGAGAGAAACCCTGAACCAATTGGGGAAAAACGGAAACCCCGAAAAACAAAATGGAAATGGAGAAAAAACTAAACGTAATCAGTTTAAAAATACAACAGATTTTATAGGGCCCTACCATTGTTCCCTTCCACTCTACATTGTTGCTCCATACCTGTGTTGTAACACTGCAGCTTTTACACGAACACAGCGATAGTGTTACTACACAGGTATAACAGCAGCTTTATATAAACTGTTAAAGTAACTGTCCCGTGAGAATCTCACTTTATAAAAGATCATATTCTCATACCCAAATAATGTTGACTCGTCCTATAATCATATGTGGGCCAAAGCATAAATTGGAGAAAAAACACTTCAAAAACCCCACCTCAAACTTGATTTTCAAACGGGCCGTTTCAGAAATGTTTGCCATTTCCTCAGAGGATGATGTCATGATGTCAGCTGGCCAATCAGCAGTCTACCAGTCCACCATTCCAATACAAATAAGCTGCTTTTAACATACTTAATTACATTTTTGGGGGGAAGGATAACAATTTATTTAACTAATATTGTAAATAAATTATAGGTTCAGATTTCATAGAAATCTGGAAACAAACTAGACAGTTTAACAAATATTTTATTTGGCACACATCTATCTATAACATCCCATTGTTTAACTAACTACCTCCTTAAATCTCTTGCGCACATTTTTTTGGTGCCAAGTCCCACTGTATATTTAATGAACCACAGAAACTCCAGGAATAACAACTAGCTTCTCTGTCCTCTTTCTCTCCATTCTTTCTTATGGTCCTAGTTTGGTTTTAATTGTTACTTTCAAAGCGAGGGATTCTTGCTTTGAAATATTGCTGTTAAACTGAGCAACAGAGAAATGATTTCAAATTGACCTCCAGGGTGTCATTACATACTAGTGGTTGGTTTGCTTTTTCGGTTTTTGGAACTGTGTTGAACTCTGTGGAAGTTCCAAATTCCATATAACAGAAAGCGAGGTGGGTTGGAGAGAATTAATATGTGATGGGAAACAGCCCTGGTTTAACTCTCTTTCCCGCAGAGCCCTCCACCTCTCTGTCACCCCTAATATATATTAATATATATTAGGGGTGACACACACACTACTGTTCACTTAGAAATGGCCTTGTTTTTGAAAGAAAAACACTTTTTCTCCCAATTTTTAAAATAACATCAAATTGATCAGAAATACAGTGTAGACATTGTTAACCTTGTAAATGACTATTGTAGCTGGAAACTGATGATTTTTAATGGAATATCTGCATAGGCATGGGGAGGCCCATTATCAGCAACCATCACTTCTGTGTTCCAATGGCACATTGTTAGCTAATCCAAATTAATCATTTAAAAAAAAAAGGCTTTTGCAATTGTGTTAGCGCAGCTAAAAACTGTTCTGATGTTTAAAGAAGCAATAAAACTGTCCTTCAGACTAGTTGAGGACCTGGAGCATCAGCATTTGTGGGATCGATTACAGGCTCAGTGGCCAGAAACAAAGACCTTTCTTCTGAAACTCGTCAGTCTATTCTTGTTCTGGCTCTAAACAGGGTTATCTTCTGTGTACCACCCCTACCTTGTCACAACACAACTGTTAAGATGGCACACCTGTTAATTGAAATGCATTCTAGGCGTCTACCTCAAAGCTGGTTGAGAGAATGCCAAGAGTGTGCAAAGCTGTCATCAAGCCAAAGGGTGGCTATTTGAAGAATCTAAAATGTATTTTGGTTGAACACTTTTCTTAGTTACTACATTATTCCATGTGTTATTTCATAGTTTTGATGTTTTCACAATTATTCTACAATGTAGAAAATAGTCAAAATAAAGAAAAACCCTTAAATGAGTAGGTGTGTCCAAACTTTTGACTGTGTGTGTGTGTGTGTGTGTGTATGACTCATACATTTTATTCCATTCATTTCAGATTCCCATTTGGGCTCTTACCTTTTTAACAGCATGTAATATAATCCAATCACTATCGCCAGGCCCGGGGAAACGACCCACTGGGGAATGGGAAGGATAAAAGGCTGCCGTTCCACTTTGGTTAGTTCAGTGCTAGAACATGTGGAAGTGTTTTTACCATTTTGAGTGTACTCAGTTAGTAAACCTTTTGAGCTGTCTGTTGTGTTCTGTACAGTTAGGGACAGTGCTCGACTTGGACTGAAATAGGTTCCGGTAGTCACTTTGGGTGCCGGTACTGTTTTATATTTAGTTGCAGGAGCTCCACAATACTTTTCAGCTAATATTCTATAAGAGGAACAGGAGCACCTCGGGAGCTCAAGCAGTAGAACATTTGAGGTGCCGGTACTCGGCTCCGGTGAGCTCCTGCCCAAGTCGAGCACTGATTTGGGGGACAATTGCGAGTGTTCTTTGGCATCAAGGCACACTCTTCTGAGTTGTGAACCAGGACAAGCTTGAAACCGTAGCTGCTGCCTTAGAGAGATTTTACCAGCAGGATTATGGGTGTCATACAGATACTGCACCCTGGAAGTTCTAAACCCCCTCCACTGATGATAAACTTGTCAGCCTCTTAGCAAAACCCTAACTACCTTCATTCTTCCAAATTTCAACGCACGCCCCTTAGGTCTCTTCCAAGAAAGACTCCATGCTCCTCTTCTTCAAAAGCATGTGTCTCTTCTCTGAGATTTGGGGGGCTGGAAACCCTGAAATCAATTAAAAGGTGCTGGAATGTGCTATGAGGGTCTGGTTTTGATTTGTTGGGATGGAGGGATGGGCGTATTGAGGGAGACATGGCCAGGGATGGCAGTATGAGGGAGGGAGTTAAAGTGGGCCCGTAATTTGGTGTCCCCCAGCTGGGCTTGGTGTCTGGAGGCCTCCGTCATATGCCTGCCTGCTCTGCTCTATTAAATAGAGCACTATTAAATATTGGTGACACGGAACAACTCCCACTCTACTGTCCCATACTCTGCTGTGGTCTCTTTCTGGCATTTTATGCTGTCTCCAGATTGTTTATTTTCTGTCGCTCTGGCACTCTCTCTCTCGTTCTCTACCTCTTCTTTATCACCACACACACACACACACACACACACACACACACTGTGATCTGAGCAACGACGCTGACTAGTTTCGTCTCACCCTGCCCTCTGCCACCTCATTGACATTCACCAGCAGAGTGTGACGAGAATAACTTTTATCTGTGCTGAATTGGTAATTGCCTCAAATGTGCCTTATGCATATAAATGTATGTAAAATAAATACAGCACTGACAAATCACGACATCAATGAATTGTTAGGCCTCGTTAACATCCTACTCATAAGGCATTTGAGAGTGCTTGCTGATCTAGGATCAGTTTAACATTTTAGATCATAATATATATAGTTATATGGACATTGGGAACCTGATCCTAGATCACCACTCCTACTCTGAGATGCTTGAATGTGTGAGTGAATACAGGGCATGGTACTTCCTCCAGACTGGCTAGTAACACGGATACAGACATACAGTAGCTTCCTGTGACCTCCTCAGACAGATGTGTGAAAAGGCTTTCACCTCTCAGGTATTTCTTGAGCAAATATTATGACAAATCTTACAAAGTGGGCCAGACTGACTGAGCGCATTCCTCAGCTTCTAATGGGTATTGAGAGAGGAACTCTGCCTTTATATTTAATGCTGATTTACAATAGAACTCTCTCTCTCTCTCGTCTCTGTGTACAAAGCCTCCATATACAGTAGGCCTGTAGAGATATTGTTATTTTTGTCTGATAACCAACATTGACTTATGGAAGGAATAAGGGTTTATAAGTAGTTTTTACTATTAGTTATAGGTTTATTTTGTAGTTCATAAATCAGTAGTAAAGAAGAATCGCGAGTGCAGCAACATCCGCTATGTTTATTAGAGCGTTCACCTGAAATACAATTTTATTGGTCACGTACGCATATGTTGCAGATGTTATTGCGGATGTAGCGAAATGCTTGTGTTCCTAGCTCCAACAGTGCAGTATCTAACAATACACACATCTCAAAGTAAAAGAATGGAATTAAGAAATCTATCATTATTAAGATGAGCAATGTCAGAGTGGCATTGACTAAAATACAGTAGAATAAAATACAGTAATATTCACTACAGTCAAAGTTTGGGGTCACTTTGAAATGTCCTTGTTTTTGAAAGAAGATCACCTTTTTTGTTTGTTTTAAAATAACATCAATTTGATCAGAAATACAGTATAGACATTGTTCATGTTGTAAATGACTATTGTAGCCAGAAATACCTTATTTTAGGTGTTTTCATCCGTTTCAGTTTAGTCTCCTAATATGACCTTGTTACATGTTAATAATAACAACCCCAATCACTGACTCATTCTTAGTGCGACAATATCCCTTATGATCCTCTTGGTGGTGGTGTCCTGGATGGCAGGCAGTCTACCTGCTCCCTGTAGGCTGTCCCGTCATTGTTGGTAATCAGGCCTACTACTGTCGTGTCATCAAGTTTGCTGATGACGGCGTTGGAACTGTGTGAGGCCACTCAGTCGTGGGTGTACAGGAGGGGACCGAGAACGCACCCTTGTGGGATCCTAGTGATGAGAATCAGTGTCGAAGCTCGGCAACATTACCTCTGTCACCTCAGGGCGGCTCGTCTGAAAGTCTAGGACCCAGTTCCGTAGGGAAGAGTTCAGTCCCAGGGCCGTGAGCTTAGAGGGCGCTATAGTATTGAAGTCCGAGCTGTAGTCGATGAACAGCATCCTCACACATGCATTCATTTTTGTCCAGGTGGGTGAGGGCAGTGTCCAATGCAATGGCGATTGCGTCGTCCTTGGATTTGTCAGGGCGGTGGGTGAGTTGGGAGGAGGTGATGTGGTCTGACTAGCTTCTCGAAGCACTTCATGATGACGGAAGTGAGTGCTATGGGTCGTTAGTCATTCAGTTCAGTTACCTTCTATTTTTTGGGTACAGGGATGATATTGGGCATATGGAAGCAGGTGGGGATAGCGGCCTGAGCTAGAGAGAGCTTGAAAATGTCAGAACACACAACAGCCAACTGGTCTGCACATGCTCTGAGGGCGCGGCTTAGGTATGTCGTCCGGGCCGGCAGCCTTGCGAGGTTTAACACATTTGAATGACTTACACAATTCTGTTGTGGCTGTTTTCCTTTTGGTTGAAATGCTGTGAGGTGAGAAATGATTAATTGATGGATGTTCCCAGAGGTCTAGTCATAACAGCACCAATGGTAATGTAATCCAAGTCACCTTTCAGAGGTGGCAGGAAAAGGAAGTCCATTTAACTGGCAATGCCAGCTCTAGCTTCCGCTGGCATCATGGCCTTTTAAATACCCCTGTTTACTGTTTGGTCCAGCCAGTCCCAGGAGGGCAAATCAAGGCCATTCATTTATTTCTTTCATTCGTTCATTCGCCCCCCCCTTCTGGAGCTCAAACATATTCAAATGATTACTATCATATCCCAGGTTGATGTTGCACTGTCTGCAGCATTTTGGCCTTGCCTTTGGGGGAAACACAAGGTCGTTAATAAGGAATTAACAATCCCCATCTCTGTCTGAGATATTTCAGTACTGTGCTTTGAAAGGGGACGACTGAGGGGAAAAGCTAGCCAGCAACCTCCAATTACCCCTGGAGGTTCTCCCGTGTGTGTGTGTGTGTGTGTGTGTGCGTCTGTGTGTGTGTACACACTGGTATGGTGGAGCGTTGATAAAATTAGAATCCGCAATGTTTTATTTCCAGTTTTTATGCCCAGTCATGGAGAACAAGTGGTTGAGCTGCTCCAGGCTCGCTGCTCCGGAGAGGCGGGGGAATGAGAGGGAAATGCCCGTACATAGAATCCTACTCTATGCTTTAATACTTCCTCTGATCCCTTCTCCTACCTGAATCTATGCTCCAGGTTCGGCTTAGAAAGGCCAGGGGACGAGGAGGAGAATATCCACACACAGCAGCCTGATTTTGGGCTCAGTACCACTCCTCTCCCGGCCTCATTGCTGGACCTGCCCTTTTGTCTGGCTATGTTCAGCTGTTGCGACTGTCTCATGGACGGGTAGTATCAATGGAAGGGTAGTACTGTTTATCAGTGCAATGGGAGCTAATGTATTTACAGCATGGCAGAATTGACAAATACAGGAAATGGTCATAAATGACCAATAAAGAGGAAGCTGTAACTACTAATAGCCCTCGGGCCATGGTTCGCCTCTTGTTCCATCTCAGTGGGCCCTCTTTGGGACTAGGTGTCATCGAAGTTCCTTCAGTCATCGGCTTCTGTCTGTTCTTAATTTTATTATTATTATTATTTTTGACTGTGTTTTCTCTCTCCCTCCGTCTTTAGTTTTGCCCCTCCCCTGTGCGGTTGCTAGGGCCTTGTGAAGCTTGTGCACTCGCAGAGTCGTTCTCTCCTATCCATTCATGGTTGTGTTCACATATTACATTCCTGTCACATTGGGAAATGCCTTCATTTGGAAAAACGTCTGTCCTCTCACGTCCTTGAGTGTAAATAGAGAGGCCTGGAAAGAGAGCGGCAACGTGGCTCTGAATGTTAAGTTCCGTCACTCATTTCAAACATCACGGTGCTGTTAGTGTATTAAAGACGGCTGTCATTTGATCTGCAGTATACCCTTCAGCTTCTAATTGTATTTACAATAACCTGACACTCATGAGGCACCGCGTTCGAGTCCACACATACACACTCACTCACTCCCAGGGCTCTCTCGCCTAAATCCCTTAGCATGACAGTTTAGAGAGAACATGACCACAATGATACACTGCCCCCATACTCTCTTGTGATTGCAGTCACATCACTTTCCCCTTGTGTTCTGCTCCCTTCCCCCAAACACCGCTCTGCCTGCTAAATGATGTGCTGAGGGAGGGAGAGAGGGAACGAAAGATGGAGAAAGAGGGAGGGAGGGCGGGAGGGAGGGAGGGAGAGCGAGCGAGAGGGGCCAGTTCCTGCAGAGAATCACAATGAGATGGTCTGCTATGTCCTGCGATTCTCTCTCACTCTCTCTCTCTCTCTGTGTGTGTGTGGGACTCTGCTCTGTTTCCACAACACTGCTGCATCGGTCTCTCTAAAACAAGTACAGTAACAATGAGGTCCCCAGCTGAGGTAGACACACGACCAATACAGTACTCTTCTCTCCTCCTGAATCCTGATTAGAGTTGGGAACCACTGTAACTGTCTGGGAGGGTTGGTTTATTTTGTCGAGTTAGTTTTGTGCTTGGTTATAATCCTACAGCAATGATTCATTTTCATCTAGTCAACACATCGTGATCGTACTCTGCTGACTCACGAGAAGAGTCTTTGCCAACAGTATTCAACTCTGCCTCCCAACAGCACCACCTCCTCCTCCGCCGCCTCCTCTACCTCCTCCTCTATCTGAATACCAATGTACTGACTGAAAGGCAGGAACCAGATACAATGAGGCAATGCTGCCAGTCGGCCAAACTAGCATATTTGTCATGTAGGACCTGGCTGTCAGCAACAAACCAGGCTGTTCCCCTCATGATCTGTGATGGAATTTTCCAGACTAAAAGGCCTTAGTCCAGGCCCAGGGTGACACACACACCCTGTTGCTGGGTGACCATGCATGGGTCAACACAAGGTCAATAACCCTGCTCTGTATCCAATCCACCACAGGGAGTGGAGCACCTCATTCAGAAAACAGTTTTGCCCACACTCTTCTACAAACTCACTCACTCCCGACACTGGTGCCTTTAAGTTGGTTAGCAGTTTGTTTATTTCCTCTCCCCAGACAGCCCGTTTTCCCTCTGCTTTTGATTAACCTCTGAGGGGGTTTTCAACGTAACCGACCGACCAGAAGCATTTTCATTTCTACCACAGTCTTCACGGTCATCACTGAGCAGTCAGTCATTTTCTCTGACCTCTGAGAAAAATCCCGGTGTGGTATTTCTGAGCAGTACGTGTCAGCAGAGATTGTTGAGGTTGGTTTACCACATGGTAGCACCACAGAGTGGCTCTGACGGCCCAATGGCCCTCTAGCTCTGTCTGGCACTGCCCCTCTGCTGACATGGTTAAACTGAAACTCACACCTGGGTTCAAATAGTATTTGCCATCTCTCAAATACTCTTGCTGCCCTGGATTGAGCTTGCCTGGCACTATTAAACCAATGGCATAGTCCCAAAATGTGCAACCCCGCCCAGCGGACACTCCAGGCAAGGCTCCACCAAACGCTGAAAGTATTTGAAATAAAACAAATAGTACTTGAGACCAGGTCTGGTCTGGTAAGACTCAGCCACACTCTGGGAAACCTTGTGAAGCGGCACTTTAATGAGGCCAGTTTATGCGAGTCTATATGCTAACGCTGTAACAACCTGCCCACAAAAAAAAAACACACCAAAAGCAACAACAGTCCTGATCCAATGAATGTCTTCACTAGTGGTTCTCCAGCCTACTTTCTGTTCAGTTGAAAATAAAACATTCATACTTTAAAAAAAAAACATAAATACAGGCACAATAATGCAGTATAGGGGAAAATTGTAGAATTACATATGTCGTTGTATTACAGGATCTCTGGGGGGGGGGGGACAATTCTCAAAAAATAACCAAGGACTCTGTGATAAATGTTGGTAATAACACCTTGTCTGTGTTGTGTATGTTCCAGCTCCGAAGACCTGCAGTCCTAAGCAGTTTGTGTGTAAGGACCAGGTGACATGCATCTCTAAAGGATGGCGCTGCGATGGAGAGAAGGACTGTCCGGACGGATCAGACGAAGCGCCTGATATCTGTAAGTACAGTTAGCCTGCATGTTACGTGATATCTGATGCATGTACGTACAGTTCTAGTATAGCCCTCTACAGCAGGGTTTCTTCAACTTTTTCAGCCTTAGGACCCAAATGAGAAATCCTGTGTGTTCCCAAGCTTAGGAAAACATGCAGCTATACGTAAATATCGGTACATTTCATTGCCCTTATTCAATAAAGACAAAAACAAATAACAAAGAAATACCCATAAATATATTTTAATGTTTATTTTTCCCTGTTAAAAACACTCTTACACACCTGTCTAGGTTGGAACTTTTGCTGTTAAAATACATATATATATTTTTTATTCTGAACTGGAATAAACTGATTGATCATCACACAGATGTAGACCAGAACACACACGAACACACACACACACACACACACACACACACACACACACACACACACACACACACACACACACACACACACACACACACACACACACACACACACACACACACACACACACACAGTCCTAATGGTGTGTGTTGCTGGTTGAAGTTTTCAACCAGCATGTCTATTCTGGGCTCAGTTTTTGACAGTCCAACACTGATGTCATACTCAGCATTGACACTGTTTCTGTACTTGAGAACCCTGACTCGCATAGGTAGGAGGTGCCAAACTGGATCAGAACATCTTGCTGCTTTCTCAGTCAGGCAGGAGACCACTTCCTGCTGCAGATGAGCAACAAGGAACTGTGTGAGTGTTTGTCCCAAAAAACATCTAGCTTCAATCAGTTTATTCCAGTTCAGAATAAAAATGATTACTTGTAACAGCAACAGTTCCAACCTAGACTTGTTTTCAACAATCATTTCTACAGTAAAATGTACAGTAGGCCTGATCATTGTTCATCTTCCTCTGTACCTTGTCTTAGGGTTGCACTATCAGGAGCTAGTTAGCTTACTTTGGCTAACGTTAGCTATTATCTGTGTAACGTTAAAAGGCCAGGGGATTGTTTGAAAGAGAAACTCGCATCTACTACTATGAGAGGGAGTACTCCCTTATTTCTGCTTATCATCTCTTGTTATAAAATGACGACAATGCCTTGTTAGTTGACTGACTTTTCCGATTTCGAAGCAAGCACTGTTTCCTGGAGCATTCTACCCTGTTCTGAAATGACTCCCTGGGTTTACTGTCATGTCCAGTAGTGCCTGGATGTTTGGTCAGGACGTGTCATTTTATAAACTTTGTTCGTTTCGAGAGACCTCATTACTAAGCACTTCCCCGCACAAAACGCAAAGTTTGTATGAAAGAGACAAAATTTGTCGCTGTATTTGCGTTTCAAGACGACTGAGCTCAGTCAGAACTTGTGACTGGCATGCGTCCATTTCATGACAGCGTTGAGGAATAGCCAGTCGGTGGCTTGAACCACAGCGCTGCAGCGTGTGGGTCGCGGTGTGATCTTCCAAGAAAACTGCAGAGAAAATACCCCCCCAAGTCACTTATGTTTAACAACTTCTTGAAAGGTGGCCCTAAAGCTTCTGTAGGGCCACCTCATGGTGGCCATTTCTTTGCGCTCACGTCACCATTTTAATTAGTGCAGTAAAGAGATGAAGCCTTGTTCAGACAGTGTAACATTGGGTCAGGTTCTGCCCTCTCCGTCTGTCTGAAGGACACCAGTGTAGAGACTGCCCTGTCCGACTGCCCAGTCTGGCCCGGCCCGGTTGGGCAGTTATAGTCTAGTGAGTTAATGGCTCTCTCTAACGACGTCCGGTTGTTTAGTCTGGCTATTCAGAGGGATGTCTGCTCGTGTCTAGACTCGGCCTCATCTCATCTGTGTGGTCTCTCTGAGAGGGGCCTCAGGCAAGACCGTCACAGATGACAGCCACCCTCTCCGTCTCTGCACCCAGACACTCACTATGTAATGGGTGTGAGTGTATATGGTATGGAGGAGATTATAATGGTGACTAATTGCGATGCGTCTCTCGTCATGGGGCGACGACTCATC
Organism: Oncorhynchus tshawytscha; assembly: GCF_018296145.1. Lineage (NCBI taxonomy): Eukaryota > Metazoa > Chordata > Actinopteri > Salmoniformes > Salmonidae > Oncorhynchus > Oncorhynchus tshawytscha. Next base: position 9,433,477 of record NC_056450.1, on the reverse strand, counting down.
AGACGAGTTGGGGCTCTGTAAAATCTGTTACATTTTTTACCTGATTACGTTTAGTTTTTCCCCAAATTCTGTTTTCAGTTTTTTTCCAATATTCCACTTTTCCCCCCATTTTTTATTTATTTTTTAAAATGTTTTATTGCTTACAAGGAAATTGGATGTTCTAAGTCCACAACAATACTCAAACCACATCAGGTGACCACTTTTGATTTTTGGGTGCATTTACCCTTTGAAGGTGGAATATGCCGAAATCGCGCCGCCATTTCCTGGTTGCAAAAATTTGAATTGTTTGCATCACTACCCTGGACGGTTCTGACTATATATATGTGAACAACTATAAATACCTAGGTGTCTGGTTAGACTGTAAACTCTCCTTCCAGACTCATATTAAACATCTCCAACCCAAAATTAAATCTAGAATCGGCTTCCTATTTTGCAACAAAGCCTCCTTCACTCACGCCGCCAAACATACCCTCGTAAAACTGACCATCCTACCGATCCTCAACTTCGGCGATGTCATTTACAAAATAGCCTCTAACACACTACTCAACATATTGGATGCGGTCTATCACAGTGCCATCTGTTTTGTCACCAAAGCCTGTTATACCACCCACCACTGCGACCTGTATGCTCTAGTCGGCTGGCCCTTGCTACATATTCATTGCCAGACCCACTGTCTCCAGGTAATATATAAGTCTATGCTAGGTAAAGCTCCGCCTTATCTCAGCTCACTGGTCACGATGACAACACCCACCCGTAGCGCGCGGTCCAGCAAGTATATCTCACTGGTCGTCCTCAAAGCCAACACCTCCTTTGGCCGCCTTTCCTTCCAGTTCTCTGCTGCCAATGACTGGAACGAATTTCAAAAGTCGCTGAAGCTGGAGACCTATATGTCCCTCACTAACTTTAAACATCAGCTATCTGAGCAGCTAACTGATCGCTGCAGCTGTACATAGCCCATCTGTAAATGGCCCACCCAATCTACCTACCTCATCCCCAAATTGTTTTTATTTACTTTTCTGCTAATTTGCACACCAGTATTTCTACTTGCACATCATCATCTGTTCATCTATCACTCCAATGTTAACTTGCTAAACTGTAATTACTTCGCTACTATGGCCTATGTAAATAAAGGTGAAATGATCTTTTTTTAAACACAAACACACAGACAGGAGTATTCCTGTGCCGTTTTAGAACGTTACAGGAAAATATGAATTCGTGATGCATTTTTTGTTCATGTCTTATTATTAACTTGGGCAAGTAATGCATTTTCAAATAAGTAGAAAATATTTAGTTGATTTGTTACGAAGTTCAATAAATGTTTGAATGTTGTTGAATTCGCTTTTAATGTCTGGATTCTGTGATTCTGTCCGCGTTCTCCCTGCAATGCAGATTTTATTGGGCCCTACAAGTGGCTGACACCCAGAATGATGTCGTTTGTTATTGCTGGAGAAAAACACTTAAGTATTCACAGATGGACCTTTTGGATCCCAAATGTATGAAATGCAGAAATAGTGCAATAAATATTTCCTGTTGCCTTAATAGATACATGAAACATTCATGTTGGTGTTCAACTTGAGAAAGGGAACTTTTATGTTGCTGCATATCATTGTTTCTGAGCTTGAATGTGTCTCCCATCCATGGATGGGTCAACAAGTTCTCTGGCAAATTCTCTTGTAGCCTATCCTAGCCTGGTTCCAGATGTGTTTGTGCTGTCTTGCCAACTCCTGTGGTCATTGGCGTGACAATGGCCAGTAAAAGTTGGCGAGACCGTACAAGCTAATCTGGATACAAGCTGTATCCTATATCCCTCTCTAGATCGCCAATATCTGGCAGTTCAATGAGTACATGGGACACCCAGACCAACTTTAACATTTTTATTTTTTTTGTACATATGTTGGTTGCCTCAGTCTGAGTTCAAATGTGTTGTCTGGAGATTAACTAGAAAGTCACAGTTCAATAGTGCAAAATACTCTCTCCAGGACCAATGGAATACTCCTAAAATAATATGGAATAGTTCCATCTAGTGTTTGAAGTGAAGTGTTTGAAAGGAAACACATACTAGTTGAACCCAGGTCTGATTTCACCCCCTAAATGGAAAAGGGTGTAAAAGAAAAGCAGCCGGTTTCTCCATTCCTCCAGAGCTAACAGGGTCTTTAATAACGTGTAGCCTGACTGACACTCCTCCTAACTCCCGGTTCTCCTCTAGTCTAAACATACACACACACACACACACACTACCAACTCCCTGTCCTTCTTGTCTTGCCTAGACAGTCTAGTCTCCAACCCCCTTCACTCTCCTCTCTGTCGTCCTTCATGCCAAACTAACACTCTGACTCCTCTTTAATGGACGAGTCCACTCGAGAAAGGTCAGCTTGCACATGAAGCTAATGTCACCTCTGACTTTCACTGAGTTATTGGGAAAAAACGTTGAATTAAATCCTATGCCAAAAAACCCTACAATGGCTGGTTTCTCAAGGCACAGTAAATCTGTTTTGATGTAGAGCTTCCGACGGTGACACGTTATTTGGATAGTCCATCTGTAGATCAGTAACGTTTCAACTATATACTTAAAAAATATATATATATTTCACCTTTTATTTAACCAGGTAGGCCAGTTGAGAACAAGTTCTCATTTACAACTGTGACCAGGCCAAGATAAAGCAAAGCAGTGTGACACAAACAACACAGAGTTACACATGGAATAAACAAACGTACAGTCAATAACACAATAGAAAAATCTATGTACAGTGTGTGCAAATGTAGAAAGATTACGGAGGTAAGGCAATAAATAGGCCAATAGTGGTGAAATAATTACAATTTTAGCATTAACACTGGAGTGATAGATGTGCAGATGATGATGTGCAAGTAGAGATACTGGGGTGCAAAAGAGCAACAAACAAAAAAACAATATGGGGATGAGGTAGTTGGGTGGGCTATTTACAGATGTGCAGTGATCGATAAGCTACTCTGACAGCTGACGCCACTAACGCCACCCAGGAAATGAACCTTAACGCTTCTACGTTTATTTTAAACCCTGAACGTAACCGTACCTTTAGGAAACGGGTGCTTATCGACAGCTAGTTTGTTGACGATCCATCTGTAGATGCTCTACGGATGGTCGTACTATCAGGACTATCCAAATAAAGTGTGACCCATCCGAGACGTATCACGTTGATTGTCATTTCAAACGCCAGAGCCGAGCCAGATTTGAATAGAAGCGTTGGCCCTACAGCTCCATTTTGAAATCTGCAGACATCAAGATCACCGGTATGCTGGAGTTTCCTTTCAGTTCAACAGAGGCTGAAGGAACAGGGGTGACTGTGTGACGGGTTTAATTGACCCAAACTGATCTTGATGGGCTCCCGGTGGCTGAAACGCTGCTCTGAAACGCTGCTCTCCACACAGTCCTCTTCAGTCAGATGAAACACTGCATTGTCTATGTGGGCAAATGACATGAGTGGTATGGACATTTCACTTACATCCAATTGCTTTGTAGCCTAACTGATGATGAGGGGGGTGCACTTCAGTCTTTCAGGAGTTTAATGTATTTTACTATTCATTTCACTCCTCAAGCAGGCATTCAGTAATGTGCAATCTTTCAAATCCTATTTGAACCCAGGTCCGAGTACTACAGCAGTGTTCAGGTCAGCCTTGGCCGTTCTCTCCGTCTTCCCTACTTTAAAGCCAACAGCGTGAGAGCCACTCTGCCTAACAGGCTGTAAACAATGAGGCCTCTCTCTCTCTCTCTCTCTTTCTCTCTCTCTCTCTCGATAAACACTCCAACACCGTATGGAGATGAGTAACTGAGGGTCTGGCCCAGAGCCCCAAAACAGGACCGATATTACCACATGTCAACCACATGTCAACCCAGGAGTGACTAGGCTCTGTGGAGGCAGTCAGTGGGATGTCCAGAATCTCAGTACTAGGCTGAAGAGCAGGACAGATATAACCACATATCATCAACTCAGCAGTTCTGTGTAGATTTCTCTCTCTTAGACGGGTTGAACAATCTCTGTTGACTTCTGTTGTATCCCGTCCTTGCCTTTTCCAGGAAAATTTAAAAAAGCAGTAGAGATGCCAGAACGGCAATAGAACAGGACAGATAAAAAAAACATAAAAAATAATAATTAACCTTTTATTTAACTAGGCAGGTCAGTTGAGAACAAATTCTTATTTACAATGACGGCCTACAGATAACTCAAATGAAATTGTATTTGTCACGCTCGCCCGAATACGACCGTTGTAGAATTTACCGTGAAATGCTTCCTCACGAGCCCTTCCCAACGATGCAGAGTTAAAAAAGAATAACACGCAGTAACACAAGGAGTAAAATACACAGTTATCCCTGAGTATCAACCCAGGAATGACTGGTTAGCCTGGTCCCAGATCTGTTTGTGCTCTACTCCCATTGGTGTGGTTGTCAAGCCAAACATGACAATGAGTGGCAGGGATCGGGCATATGATGGCACCACCCTCCTGTCTAGTGACTGTTGCTCTGTGGGGGCAGTGGCTCTAGGGTGTCCATACTGGACTCGCAACGTAAAGGAGATGGGGGTTAACAAACCTATGTATTTATGTGTGTTTAAGGAGTTCAAGGCGTTTGTTGTTTTGTTCCAAAAGTGAAACGTTTAGTTGCCTACTGAATCCAAAGGTTTAACTCGGCCTGTTAATAGTTCTCTACGAACACACTCAGATACTCTCTTTACAGAGATCTGGCTTTCTACACCGAGCTTTTAGTTCAAACGTCAGGGGGTGTAAACACAACTCCCTGCTCTTTCCCAATAGTTTCGTTTTGACATGCCTCCCCCGTGACCAAAGTACAATCAAGTGGGTGTGTTGTCGGGAATCAGAGTACTGTAATTACAGCATTATAACCAGTTTCAGTTAATTACTAACTAGCAGATTGTGTCCCAAGGTATTTTCAATTCACACACACACTTCTCTTTCTCAATTTTTCTCTTGTTCCCTTTTTCTTATTTCTCTCTCTCTCCCCCTTGTTGTGTTGTTGTTCTATCTTTCTATCCATAGAAGAATTATGGTGTCTGTTCTCTCTCTTGTTTCCCCCCTCCCCCTGTTGTTGTTGCTGTTCTATATTTCTATCCATAGATCAGATGCCATCATTCTTCTATCTCCCCCTTCTTTCTCTCTCTCCCCTCCCTGCCTATCTCCTGTCGTCTGGCTGTCGTTCAATCTCCCGCTCTGCCAGATCCCCCTGGTGCTGTACTCAGTGATTGTCCTGTAAATCAGACGCTGTGACTGAGCAGGCGAAGCTGGCAGCCAACGCGGGCCTTGCTTATTTCTTTAAGTAGGTCAATATATCATCAGGAAAATGCCGCTCCACTCACTGTGAAAGAACAGACATAAAGCAACAAGGAACCCCCTGCCCTCTACTTTCTCTCCTCTCTCTCTCTCTCTCTCCTGAGCAACACACAGCCAGTAGCCTGGACCCCACATCTGTTTGTTGTCTTGACAACTCCTGTAGTCATTGTCATATAGGAGTTGGCTATACAGCACAAACAGATCTGGGACCAGGCTATATGAATCCAAGCTCTCGTGCTGAACATTAAACCCACTTAACCCTTATGCAACGACCAGTTAACTAAAAACCATCATGAATTTCACATGTTGAGCCATTTAGCAGACGCTCTTATCCAGGGCGACTGACAGTGCGTGCGTTCATTTGAAGATCGCTAGGCGGGACAACCACACATCAGTCGTAGTCAGTCGTAGCATTTTCGATAAATACCACCGCTAGTAATCCAAATGATAGTCCTTGCAGCAAAACCCATCGCCATAAATTCACCTGCAGGCCATCTTAATAGCAGGCGGAGGGGGGATTCTTTTTAACGGAAAGCGTGTGGGTTTGTCTGGTGACGATCATTGTGCTTTGATCTACAACCCTGGGAACCCGCCCAGGAACTAAACCTGCAGGAAGACAGCAGTGCTCCACTGCTGTTCTGTCTGTCTCACTCTATCTGTCTGTCTGGGGTTGTAATTGCCGTTATTGCACTGTCATTACGCAGCCCCATTTACCTACATTGTAATCATCCTGAGGGGGGTAAAGACACAGACTCAGACAGACATTGGTTCAAATAGTATTTGCTTTCTTTCAAATAATTTTGAGAGTTTTGATTGAGCCTGTCTGTTCGCCAGATGGGCCGTCTTTACACATTAGGGACTATTCTGTTGGTTCCATTGTGCCGGGTAAGCTCAATCAAGCACAGTTATGTTTTGTAGCAAAACAAATACCATCTAAACCCAGATCTGACGCAGACGGAGCTAGTTAGGCAGGAACGAGAGGTTAAGCTAACATGGGGCTCTGGCATACAGTAGTGGTGATGGTTGTTGATGCCGGGAGTCACTGTAGAGCGTTCTCGCTTATAGCCTTTTTAGGAGGAGCGGGGGTCAACGGTCACCTTGATGGTCTAGGGGCCTGGGGGCCGTTTTTAGGGGGGCAGAAGGTTGGCGGCGGGTTGCCAGGTACACGGCCCATAGTCAGGACACCCCCTCTTTCTCTCTGTCTCCTTTTTTTTTCTTTGTTTCTCCCTCTCTTTCTCCCTCCGTCTCGGTCTCTTTCTCTCGCACTTTCCTTCTCCCCTCCTCCCTCCCAGAGCGTCAATGCTCCCAGACAACCATCAGCCTGTTGCGTGTACAGGCCTGTGTCTGCAGGTGTGACCCTATAAACCCCTCTCTGTGGGCTCCCTCCATGCAGTGCAACACTGCATGCTTCCTATTGCTTAGAAACACAAGACTTCGCCCCAAGTGTCCTTCAGCTCAGCCAGGGCTCAGGAAGTGGCCCACAGTGACACCAGCCTTCAGGATTGAGCTACAATGAGTCATGTTCCTCGCTGTATTCTTCCTTTTTGTGATTCTAAAGGCTTTTTAAAAATGTAAACTGATTGTTATTCAGCTAATGTACAGTAAGTGAATCTGTTGTGATGGGGAGATTGTGTGTCTGGAGGCGTACAAAGTTGTCTCCTTGAAGTCTGTAGCAGGTCATTACATAACGGATCTGTCTTACCTCAGGAATCCCCTCTAATGGCACAGTACAGGAACAGGAAGAGCGAAACCAAAGCATCAACCAGGGATCCACGTACTTTATGCACTTCTTAAAACACCCAGGGTTGGTGAAGTGGGGTAGGAAGGTAGGTGGGTGTGTTTTGAGTGCATGCCTTTTGTGTTTTGAGAGAAGAAGTGAATCTATTTCAGGTAGGCGAAGTATCAGAAAGCAAAACATAAATTCACTGGGTGAAACTACAGTCTGCTCCCCTGTCTCTCTCTCGATGCACCGTCAGCATGTACCCACTCATGCATTTCCCAACGTATTTATTTCCATGCTTTTCGTCCAGTTTCTTTCTGTTGTGTTTATACTGTTGTGTAATGGACTATGAGGTTAGGACATTTTACAGGACCGGATTCTGTTATTTTCTAAAGTAAGCGAATGGGCTGACAAAAGTATTTTGCCTGAATGAAATCCAACTGACTCCTAATTGAGGACTGAGGCGTCTTTTTGTTGTTGTAAGCGCTTTATACAAGGAACCAAATGTGCTGTTCAAATGTATTCGTTGGTTTGTTCTGCCGTTGTTCGTGAGGCACATACTGCAGGTATAAACCCTACGGCGGGCTTTTTATTATTTTTATTACAATGCAAGTTGCAATGTCATAATGGTGGTTCCAGCTAGTTTTGAGATCTGCAAAGTACCCGGAAGACAAAACCGTCTGTAAGTCTGTGTGCAATTAGGTGCTTTGTGATGCGATGCCAGAGCCACGTTCATTGTGGTTTGGTTCAGAAATGCAGCAACTGGGACCAGATGTTTGAATGGGTCTCTGTAGTAAGTAAGCACTTTCTCTCTCCTTTAGATGAGTCTCTCTCTCTCTCTCTCTCTCTCGATTCAACCTAAGCCACTTTATGCAACGATTTACTACCCTTCCCCGCAATTCTGTGTTCAACTTTCTCCCTGCCCTTTTCAAATCAAATGTATTTATATAGCCCTTTGTACATCAGCTGATATCTCAAAGTGCTGTACAGAAACCCAGCCTAAAACCCCAAACAGCAAGCAATGCAGGTGTTGAAGCACATTGGCTAGGAAAAACTCCCTAGAAAGGCCAAAACCTAGGAAGAAACCTAGAGGGGAACCAGGCTATGAGGGGTGGGCCAGTTCTCTTCTGGCTGTGCCGGGTGGAGATTATAACAGAACATGGCCAAGATGTTCAAATGTTCATAAATGACCAGCATTGTCAAATAATAGGTCTGGGACAGGTAGCATGTCCGGTGAACAGGTCAGGATTCCATAGCCGCAGGCAGAACAGTTGAAACTGGAGCAGCAGCACAGCCAGGTGGACTGGGAACAGCAAGGAGTCATCATGCCAGGTAGTCCTGAGGCATGGCCCTAGGGCTCGGGTCCTCCGAGAGAGAGAAAGAAAGAGAGAATTAGAGAGAGCATACTTAAATTCACACAGGACACCGGATAAGACAGGAGAAGTACTCCAGATATAACAAACTGACCCTAGCCCCCTAACACACAAACTACTGCAGCATAAATACTGGAGGCTGAGACATTAGGGGTCAGGAGACACTGTGGCCCCATCTGATGATACCCCCGGACAGGGCCAAACAGGAAGGATATAACCCCACCCACTTTGCCAAAGCACAGCCCCCACTCCATTAGAGTGATATCTTCAACCACCAACTTACCATCCTGAGACAAGCCCGAGTATAGCCCACAAAGATGTCTGCCATGGCACCACCCAAGGTGGGGCGCCAACCCAGACAGGAAGATCACATCAGTGACTCAACCCACTCAAGTGACGCACCCCTCCTAGCGACGGCATGAAAGAGCCCCAGTAAGCCAGTGACTCAGCCCCTGTAACAGGGTTAGAGGCAGAGAATTCCAGTTCTCCATTTAGCATGCTAATTTCCAAGATGGGCTGGTCGAGATGCATTTGAATCATGTAAATCGCTTTGCCTTTGTATTCAGAAGGTATGTTAACAGCTTCTATTGAGTCAGTGGGAGAAAACGAGCTGAAAAACTATGGTCAATTAGCACTTGTTAACTTCCAGCCGCTCCCTATAGTTCTATTGAAGCACTCTAGCCCTCTGGTATACCAACCCCTTCCTTGTTCCTATGGGGGCACCATGCTCCAAGACAACCACGACCTCCCTAAAGTCACCTAGCTGACCCCCTCGAAAGCTGCAACTCTGCTTATATCACTATGTAATTGTTGTAGTTTAGCATCAGGGGACACACTATGGTCCAGTCCTCTGAATGACAGCATGGACAGATGGAATGTAATATTGACAACGACAGCTGATGGGTCTGTGCCTGTACAGGATAAAGATGCTGAGAGGAGTGATGTGTCCACGCTGTGGTATTATTACAGTCACACACACACACACACACACACACACACACACACACACACACACACACACACACACACACACACACACACACACTCACTGCCCCATTGGAGGTGGATGGTTATGGAGGATGCTGTAGCCTGAAGCTTCTGAGTAGAGCTGGGTGATTGAGTTATCTGCTCGCTGCAGCTTCCCGAGCTAGCCAGGCCCCGGGCGGCAAGGCCACACATCAAGGTTATCTGTACATCTTGTGCCCTTGAGCCCCGACTGGAGGCTGTGTGTGTGTGTCAGTGTGTGGCCCCCGTTTGTCTGAGCCGCCTGTCTGTCATGCATCGGCTGACTCTTCCCCCTGGGAAGAGCGTTAGAGCAGAGGGGTGGAGGCCATATACAGTAGTGAGTGCATACATTTTCATATTTTGTTTGTACTGGTCCCCCATGGGAACGGAACCCACATTCAGCTGAGCCACACAGGACTGAGATATGGGGGATTTAGGAGTGGTGTGGGAGTGGTGTGGATGTGGGAGTGGTGTGGATGTGGGAGGGGTGTGGATGTGGGAGGGGTGTGGATGTGGGAGGGGTGTGGATGTGGGAGGGGTGTGGGAGGGGTGGGGATGTAGGGGTGGTGGGGATGTAGGGGTGGTGGGGATGTAAGGGTGGTGGGGATGTAAGGGTGGTGGGGATGTAAGGGTGGTGGGGATGTAGGGGTGTAGTGGATGTAGGGGTGTAGGGGTGGTGTGGATGTAGGGGTGGTGGGGATGTAGGGGTGGTGGGGATGTAAGGGTGGTGGGGATGTAGGGGTGGTGGGGATGTAGGGATGGTGGGGATGTAGGGGTGGTGGGGATGTAAGGGTGGTGGGGATGTAAGGGTGGTGGGGATGTAGGGGTGGTGGGGATGTAAGGGTGGTGGGGATGTAGGGGTGGTGGGGATGTAAGGGTGGTGGGGATGTAGGGGTGGTGGGGATGTAAGGGTGGTGGGGATATAGGGGTGGTGGGGATGTAAGGGTGGTGGGGATATAAGGGTGGTGGGGGTGGTGGGGATGTAAGGGTGGTGGGGATGTAGGGGTGGTGGGGATGTAGGGGTGGTGGGGATGTAGGGGTGGTGGGGATGTAAGGGTGGTGGGGATGTAGGGGTGGTGGGGATGTAAGGGTGGTGGGGATGTAGGGGTGGTGGGGATGTAAGGGTGGTGGGGATATAGGGGTGGTGGGGATGTAAGGGTGGTGGGGATGTAAGGGTGGTGGGGATGTAGGGGTGGTGGGGATGTAGGGGTGGTGGGGATGTAAGGTTGGTGGGGATGTAGGGGTGGTGGGGATGTAGGGGTGGTGGGGAGAAACGGTGGAGGGATGGAGACACCAGTGGAGGAAATGTCTGTGAACTAAAGGAGTGTCAGGGAATGGCTTATCCGAGGGGAAAAGGATCTTTTATACAACAGAAAATTACCAGATTAGGACTGTCTTCCAATTGACACCCTGGTCCCTATTTAGTGCACTAACTTTGACCAGGACCTGTAGGGCTCTGGTGAAAAGTAGTGCACTATATGGAGGATATGGTGAGATTTGGGACGCGGCCTAGTATTCAGCATTCAGGAAGTGGGTTTGTATTCTAAAGCTAAAATAATCCCTTTAGAGAGAAATGGTCTTGTACTGTTCGAGGCAGGGGGAGGTTCTCTCCAGTTGCCCATCGTGTGTGTGTGTGTGTGTGTGCGTGCTCATTGTCCCGTTAACAGGGGCTGCTGTAGAGGTTGGAGGGGCAGGTGCAGGTGCAGACGCTTCCAGACACACACACACACACACACACACACACACACACACACACACACACACACACACACACACACACACACACACACACACACACACAGACTTCCACAGAGGAAGGAGCAAAGCCCTGTAAATCCCTCAGACCGGTGCTCCGGAGCCCTCTTCACCCTCCAAGGCCTGTCAGTAGCCAGGGAATACAGGGCTTTCTCACGCCAGACAGGCATCGCTTCTGTCTTCCCTCTGTCTCTTCTGGTGCTATCTTTTGACACACACACACACACACACACACACACATTCTCTTCCCCCCCCACCCCCACTTCTCCCTCTGCCTCCCCTCTCCCTCTATCTCTCTCTCCACTCTACACCCATGCTGACTATCTAGACATAGCAAGCAAGCCTCTGTTCTCTCGTCCTCAAATCTAATTTCTCCAGTCTTTCCTCTTGTGTAATTGGCGCTGTGTTTTTAGTTTTTATTCCCTACCTTTCAGACATGTTAGTCATCCTCTGTTCCCTTTTCCTGGCTGGCTGTCTCACCACTATCACCCAGTGCTATTTTAGGCGATATTCAAAGGGACTGTTTTGTTGTATCTGAAGTTGTAAAGAAAAGTCTGACATTATGTTCGTGGAGATATCCTCATGATATCCTGCCTTTTTATAACAACCTCTGGAGATATGAAACATTTATAAAATGCTGTTCTGCTATTTATTCATTCAGACGAGGTGGGAGTCTGGGAGAGAGTTTATGGAATTGGATTGAATGTTGTGTAGAAAACACTATGTCTGAGATGGGGCTTACATGAACAATCACTTTGTCGGGAGAGTTATAAGTGTTTTGCAGGAGCCTCTGCCCTCTCTGACATGTGATCACTGGACGTATTAGTTAAATGTCACCTCCACATGTCTGGATTTGGCACCACGGATGACTTCATTCGTTCCGGTAGGCAAGTGTCCTCGGTGTGTAAGCTCTCTACGAGAGCTGTGTTTATAGGTCTGGTACTGTAGGGTCAGACAGGGCAGACCACGCATATGTTTGTACTGAGTAGTTACTGTCCGGTACACTGTTGATGCCTCTCAAATAGCACCATATTTCCTTTTCATAGTCCACTACTTCAGTCAAATGTAGTGTCTTTTTTTTATATAGGGAGTAGGGTGCTATTTGGGACGTTGCCTCTGATTCCAGTGTAGTCACTAGCCAGGCCTTTGACCCTGCCTGAGGTACATGTTCATTACAGTTGACAGCAGTCTGAATGGGAGTCAGAGGCCTGGCGGTGGAGCCACGGACCCCTGTAGGACGGGAAGAAACCCAGGCCTTTATACCGAGGACAAAAGCGCGACGGGGGGGGTCACAATTTAGGGTCTTTATGTAACCACACTGGCTGGGGAAAGGGGGTGTGGGGTGGGGGGGTGTAGCAGGGGTTGGTTGAGGTGACAGAAGGAGGTGAAAGAGTCTGAGGTGGTTAGGGGGAAGGTATAGTTTCGCCTTGTCTCATCTCACACCTGAAACAAAGACCTGCATGGGAATGAAACCGATATCCCCACTTTAGACCGGCTCTATAGGCCATAGTCATTAACATCCCCGAAGAAACAGTGAGGATTCCCTCCCCTTCCATTTAGTATCATCACCATTAGGTGATCAGGGAGTTCATTAGATTGCTGTAATTATCCCTCATTGGGAGCAGTCATGAGTGTTGGAGATGTCATTTATCTCAGTAGCTCTCCATACGCGAAGCCCTCTATACTGCTCCAATACGCTCCATACCTTGTTCTGACTCGCACCCTTTTTGTCTCTCTCCAAGGATCCGGCTGCCGCGCACACGCACAACTTTATGCTGTTGAAATGGAATGGAGAATAATTAGTTACAGAAGTGGATTGTGAATTACAAAACCAATGTCTATTGTGCAGGGATCACACTGCACTCCCCTGTCTAATGTTCTAATTTTCTCATCTGTAACTGTTGTTCGTTAGGAAGAATGAGCCTTGCAACATTCAAAGAGAAAATAGTCGCAGGGGTCACGTCACGTTAATTGATCCCGGGTTGTTATAAGGAACACAGCCATTTCTCATCGTTAGAATGTTGTAGGAAATGCTGGTCTTGGCTTCGAACCAGAATTGTGTTTTTCTAGAGACCCGAGGTGGCGGAAGGCAAGGCCGGCCTCCCTTTGACTGTGCTGCACAGCAATGTGCTGACCGGTGTCACTGACAGATCAAGGAGGAAGTCACTCAGCAGCCGTTGCCTGTGTGGTGTGGGAGAGTTGGTCTGTGTCACTCGATAGACGACCAACAACTTCCCAGACAGGCCAGAGGCCACCATTTATTATCCTCATCTTAAAGTCACTGTGTAATCCGGTATGGTTGTCTTGTGTCCCGCTCCCTGCTATTAAATTCCTCATTTTCCTTTCTGTTTACTCTCCTCATGCAACTCTTAGGTCTTGCGCAGACCTTTCGGGCTTAGAAAGGGTTTTGGCATTCTTATTACCCGCTATATCTAGTTTTCCCCCAGGCCATTATTTCCCTTTTTGATTTCAATGGACAACTGTTTGGGACAACAGTAAATCGACAATGTGTCCTGTACCGGGTTTGGAGTGTTGCCAAACAGAGCCATTCTGTGGGCTAGCTAGTTTGTTTCATATCCTGCAGTCTATTGTGAAAAGGCTAGGCTCAGAGTTGATTGAATGTAAAGCAGGAGCTTTGAGAGGGACAAGATGTTGGGAGGTCTGGGTATGAGGCAGTGTCCCCTGGAGTGGCTAATCTACTTGTAGAGATTTATATTGAGCTATTTTATTATGTCTAACTAAGACGACTTGCTGTTCCATTGCTGTTCCGGCGCATTACTGTGGTTTACTGTGTCTACATTCAAATACTATTGAGGTATTTCATTCTATCTAAAGGCTCTGGTACCTGCGGCACTGGTGCTGAGTCAGGTGTAGTACTACACTGAAGTAGAGCGGAGTCGACGTAGACGTTTCTGTGGTGGAGGCACAGTGACTGTGAAGTGTGACTACCTTCTGTGGTGGAGGCACAGTGACTGTGAAGTGTGACTACCTTCTGTGGTGGAGGCACAGTGACTGTGAAGTGTGACTACCTTCTGTGGTGGAGGCACAGTGACTGTGAAGTGTGACTACCTTCTGTGGTGGAGGCACAGTGACTGTGAAGTGTGACTACCTTCTGTGGTGGAGGCACAGTGACTGTGAAGTGTGACTACCTTCTGTGGTGGAGGCACAGTGACTGTGAAGTGTGACTACCTTCTGTGGTGGAGGCACTGACTGTGAAGTGTGACCTTCTGTGACTGTGAAGTGTGACTACCTTCTGTGGTGGAGGCACAGTGACTGTGGTGGAAGTGTGACTACCTTCTGTGGTGGAGGCACAGTGACTGTGAAGTGTGACTACCTTCTGTGGTGGAGGCACAGTGACTGTGAAGTGTGACTACCTTCTGTGGTGGAGGCAAAGTGACTGAAATGTGACTACCTTCTGTGGTGGAGGCACAGTGACTGAAGTGTGACTACCTTCTGTGGTGGCTGTAGGTATGATAGACTGAGGACTCTCCATGAATGTCGTAAAGGCTCGTAAATGGGAAACGGATGCATTTCAAACTGGCTACTAGTGATGTCCTCGGGCACTTGTAGCGTGTTTTATCCACAGTCTATGACAGATAATCTGTTTAGAAGCATCTGTTATTGCATTGTGACTTCAGAATGAATTTACCTTGGAGACATTGGGGAGCATATAATACCACTTTACCCCATGCTGGTCTTTCTCTCTGCAGTCGGCTTGGCTAGTCTATGATTTAGTTTAGTTTTTGTTATAACTTCAAACGCCTGGTTGTACTTGACCTCACCTCAATAAAATAACACATTAAGAACCTTCAACTATTCTTATGAAATCCAAACCTTGCAAGACACTCCAAAGCTAATGTTTTCTTCTTCTCCTGCACAGGAGGCAAGGCTTTCTCTTTCGTCTCACGCTCTCTCGCTCCCTCTGTCATTCGCTCTCTCTCTCTCTCTACAGGACCAAATATAAACCCTACCAACCCAAAAAGGACTGTGGGGTTGATGGTATGCTAAATGAAATGGTAACATATACAGACCACAAATTCCAATTGGCTATACTTAAACTCTTTTAACATCATTCTCAGCTTTTTACCAAATTACTGTACGACAGACCACGTATTCACCCTGCACACCCTAATTGACAAACAAACCAAAACAAAGGCAAAGTCTTCTCATGCTTTGTTGATTTCAAAAAAGATTTTGGCTCAATTTGGCATGAGATTCTGCAATACAAATTGATGGAAAGGGGTGTTGGGGGGGTGTACGACATAAAATCCATGTACACGAATAACAAGTGTGTGTTTAAATTGGCATAAAACACACATTTCTTTCCACAGGGATGCAGCTTAAGCCCCACCCTCTCCAACATGTATATCAATGAATTGGTGAGGGCAATAGAACAGTCAGCCTCACCCTACTAGAATCTGAAGTCAAATGTTTACTGTTTGCTGATCTGGTGCCTCTGTCCCCAACCAAGGAGGGGATACAGCAGCACCTAGATCTTCTGCACAGATTCTGGTACAGATTCTGACTCCTCTCGAGTCACAAAAAGCAGACATATAGATCAAATGAATCACTAACCTTTGATCTTCTTCAGATGACACTCATAGGACATCATGTTACACAATACATGTATGTTTTGTTCGATAATGTGCATATTTATATCCAAAAATCTCAGTTTACATTGGCGCGTTACGTGCAGTAATGTTTTGATTCCAAAACATCCAGTGATATTGCAGAAATATTCATAATAAACATTGACAAAAGATACAACTGTTATTCACAGAATTAAATATAGACTTCTCCTTAATGAAATCGCTGTGTCAGATTTCAAAAAAACTTTACGGAAAAAGCATAATCTGAGAATGGCGCTCAGAACCCAAATCCGCCATTTGAGTCAACAGACGTTAGAAATTGCACTATAAATATTCACTTTGATGATCTTCATCAGAAGGCACTCCCAGGAATCCCAGTTCGACAATAAATTACTGATTTGTTCCATAAAATCCATCATTTATGTCCAAATAGCCACTTGTTGTTAGCGTGTTCAGCCCAGTAATCCATCTTCATGAGGCGCAGGCACTTTGTCCAGACAAAAACTCAAAAAGTTCCGTTACAGTCCTTTAGAAACATGTCAATCGATGTATGGAATCAAACTTTAGGATGTTTTTAACATAAAACATCAATAATGTTCCAACCGAAGAATTCCTTTGTCTGAAGAAAAACACTGGAACGAGAGGTAACTCTGTCGGGGTACGCGTCATGAGACCAAGGCACTCTTCCAGACCACTGACTCAAAGAGGTCTCATGAGCCCCTCCTTTATAGTAGAATCCTCATTCAAGTTTCTAAAGACAGTTGACATCTAGTGAAAGCCATAGGAAGTGCAACTTTATCCATATCTCAATGTGTATTCGGTAGGCCAAGCTTTGAAAAACTACAAACCTCAGATGTCCCACTTCCTGGTTGGATTTTTCTCAGGTTTTCTCCTGCCATATGAGTTCTGTTATACTCACATACATCATTCAAACAGTTTTAGAAACTTCAGAGTGTTTTCTGGGACAGAGTAGGAGGCAGTTCACTCTGGGCACGCTATTCATCCAAAAGTGAAAATGCTGCCCCCTATGCCAAAAGGGTTAAGAAAGACATCACCTACCGAGAGATGAACCTGGAGAAGAGCCCCCTAAGCAAGCTGGTCCTGGGGCTCTGTTCACAAACACAAACAGACCTCACAGAGCTCCAGGACAGCAACACAAATAGACATAACCAAATCATGAGAAAACAAAAAGATAATTACTTGACACATTGGAAATATTTTACAAAAAAACTAAGCAAACTAGAATGCTATTTAGCTTTAAAAAGAGAGTACACAGTGGCAGAATACCTGACCACTGTGACTGACCCAAAATGAGGAAATCTTTGACTATGTACAGACTCAGTGAGCATTGAGAAAGTCCGTCGTAGGCAGACCTGGCTCTCAAGAGAAGACAGGCTATGTGCACACTGTCCACAAAATGAGGTAGAAACTGAGCTGCACTTCCTGACCTCCTGCCAAATGTATGACCATATCAGAGACTCATATTTCCCTCAGATTACACATACCCACAAGAATTTGAAAAAACAAATCCAATGTTGATAACCTCCCATATCTATTGGTTGAAATACCAGTGTGCCGTCACAGCAGCAAGATTTGTGACCTGTTGCCACAAGAAAAGGGCAACCAGTGAAGCACAAACACCACTGTAAATACAACCTATATTTATGTTTATTTATTTTCCCTTTTGTACTTGAACTATTTGCGCATCATTACAGCACTGCATATAGACATAATATGACATTTGAAATGTCTTTATTCTTTTGGAACTTTTGTGAGTGTAATGTTAACTGAACATTTTTTTTGTTTTATCTCTTTCACTTGCTTTGGCAATGTAAACATGTCTTTCCCATTCCAATAAAGCCCATTAAATTGAATTGAGGGGTAGGGGCAAAAAGAGAGAGAGACAGATGAGAAATCCTAGTTTCTTCTGGAGCGGAAGAGAGAGCGAGAGAGAGACCACTTGGTATTCTTTACCATTTGTTGACTGTAATATACAATATTCCTTTGTCAAGGTTTTTGTTTCATGACAAAAGGTTCCTGTCTGAAATGGAGTTATTTATTCAGTGTGTTCCCCTGTACACAGGACTTTGGTCCCATCTAACAAGCGGTTTTTTTATTTTTATGTTCGTTGTCAGGGATGTGGTTTTGAATTCTAACTTACCGTGTGTGCTTGCAGGGACAGGTGCGTTGACATGTTTTTTTTTTTCTGTTAAAGAGCAGACCAAAAAAAAACATTGTCCAATCCCTAGCTAGCAGCCTAGGTAGGAGCTCTAAGATCCTCTCAGCGCCGTGGCAACACAACGACCTTTTTAGCAAATATTCAGAGCTGTTCTGTACGGTCAGCTCGTGGCCTAACGCAAACCGCTAGATTCCCCTGCCGGCCTAATAGACTGCCGTCAGTCCACTACTTATCACAGCACGGCCAGTGAATGGTGAGGCTACAGCCTGGCAGGACCTATTTAACACTAAACACTTCTCCATAGCGGTCTGGCTGAGGCTGACTGGCTGAACGACACTCTGATTGACCCTTTTTAAAGATGTTCTCGTCTTTTGAAAACATTTTTAAACATCTCCCGGGCATTGGAAATGTACCCTTCACTCACAGGCTTTTTTTTTGGGGGGGGTGAATAAAAGTCAGAGCTTGTTGTTTTTAAGTCCCTGATTTTGTTTTGAGGATGTGTTTTTTGAAGCTGATATTTGTAAATGTAGTCGTGTTTGCAGGGTGCCATCCTACGACTTTTACTCGTTCCTGTGGTACATTTTGATCCCGGACTAATGTGTGCGTCTGTCTGCTGTGCGTTTTTGTGTTGCAGGTCCACACAGAGTGTCCCGGTGTCCGGCCAATGAGTTTGAGTGTCTGGGGACAGATGTGTGTATCCACATGAGCAGGCTGTGTGATGGGAACCCTGACTGCACTGACGGCTGGGACGAGGGGCCACACTGTCGAGGTAACACACACACACACACGCACTCGCGCAGCTTTCTGGGGTCCTTCCTAGTTCCTACAGGACACTGGGGCAGCCAATCCTGTTGCAGCCAGTGACTGTGTTCCTTTTCTGTCTGGTTCCACAATGCGACACTATGAACTCGATAGCTGTCTGAAATGACAACGTATTCCCTATATAGTGCATTACTTTTGGCCAGGAAATAGGAGGCTATTTCAGACAGCCAATATGTCCCCCTGTGTGGCTCTTATCTTCTGTCTGGTTCCACAATGAGAAGCCTCAATAATGTCCTCTCTATGGCTCTAATTAATATCAGGGATTGGATTTGATGATGGGATTCTCCTCCTTTCTGTCGGCCCGGTTGGCTGTCTGGATATATGCTCCGCTCTGCCAGCCAGAGCCGGGGAAGTGGCCTCAGAGCCTGGGCTGATTTAGGGCCTCTAGGGCCTGATTTGATAAATTAATGACTTTTTTCCCCCCAGAGTGAAGAGGAGCTATTGTGATAACGGAGGCCGTCTCATTAAAGCAGCTGATGGAGGAAGACTGTGTTTATTGGAAAAGAGAAGAGATTCAAGTTGGGGGGGGGGACTGGAGAGATAAAGAACGAGAACAGAGGATTCATAAAGCTGAGGTTGAGTGATATTAGTCAAACATGTTTGATGCCATGGTGTTTATAATACTCGGACATGTTTTTGTTGGTTTGGTGCGTTCCCCAACAACAAATATTGACGCCAAACAAACGGGTGTCTGCTGGCCAACGTCCTAGAACACCAACGGGCTCTGGAAAGACCTGTGCACATTAGAACTGACAGGTACACACAGTCCTATCTCATACGAAGAAAGATATGGCCTCTCTTTGTTTTTCTTTGGAATATCTTTTTGGTTTTGTCTTTATAATTCCGCTTTTTTTTAATGTGTTTATAATTCCGCTTTAAAAAAAAAAGTGTTTATAATTCCGCTTTTTTTTAATGTGTTTATAATTCCGCTTTAAAAAAAAATGTGTTTAGAATTCCGCTTTTTTAAAATGTGTTTATTACTTCCGCTTTAAAAAAAAAATGTCTTTATGATTCCGCTTTTTAAAAATGTGTTTATTACTTCTGCTTTAGTTTTTTGTTTACAATTCTGCTTAAGTTTTATGTGTTCATAATTCGACTTACTAGAATTCTAACAGGAACACATTGAGCAGAAATGGGGGGTGGGGGGGGGAGAGATAAGAGTTGAAGTGACATTTGCGTGATGTAGGTTAAAGGGACAGATTCCCTGCCTTGAGCAATGTTCCCGCCGATGATGTCATCGAGACATGACCCGCAGTGCCTTACCCCGGTCGAGCACACTGGTCCATCTGTCCCCGTGAGGATGGACTACCACACCACACACCAGTTTGTGTGCGTGAGCACTCCAATTTCATGAAAAGCCTCGCCATTTCACAAGCATCCCAGTGTTTGCTTGAACAAACTGCCGGCTTGCCCAATCCAAGTGGACCCTAGCCTGGTGCTGATGGGTCAAAGCGCACTTCTGTCATTTGCTGTGTTCAAAGAATTATCCAGAAGTTGTTGACAAGGGGAGTGAGGGAGTCAGAGTAGAGGCAAGGGAGGAATTTATCACAGTACAATACATTTGAGTGACAGGGTAATATGGTGGAGCTAGGTTTGGGAGGTTGAGGAGTGGTGGAAGGGTGTTTTTAAAATGTGAGTTATGGCCAGGTTTTGCCCTGCCTACTGTGTTACTGGGCAGCTGAGGCTTTCACACACATCTCTGCCGATTTAAAGAACTTCCGGCAGCTCTCTTTCTCGCTCTCGCTCTCTTTATCTCTCTCTTTCTCGCTCTCTCTCGCTCTCTTTATCTCTCTCGCTCTCTTTATCCCTCTCTCTCGCTCTCTTTATCTCTCTCTTTATCTCTATCGCTCTCTTCATCTCTCTCTCGCTCTCTCTCGCTCTCTTTATCTATCTCTTTATCTCGTTCTCTCTCTTTATCTCTCTCGCTCTCTCTTTCTCTCTCTCTTTCTCTCTCTCTTTATCTCTCTCTCGCTCTCTCTCTCTTTATCTCTCTTTCTCTCGCTCGCTTTATCTCTCTTTCTCTCGCTCTCTTTATCTCTCTCTCTTTCTCTCGCGCGCTTTCTCTCTTTCTCTCGCTCGCTTTCTCCCTTTCTCTCGCTCGCTTTATCTCTTTCTCTCGCTCGCTTTCTTTCTCTCGCTCTCTTTCTCTCGCTCTCTTTATCTCTCGCTCTCTTTATCTCTCTCTCTCTTTCTCTTTATCTCTCTCTCTCTCTCTTTCTCTTCATCTCTCTTTCTCTCTTTCTCTCACTCGCTTTATCTCTCTTTCTCTCTCTCTTTATCTCTCTCTTTCTCTTTATCTCTTTCTCTCTTATCTCTATCTCTCTTTCTCTCTTTATCTCTCTCTCTTCATCTATCTTTCTCTTTCTCTCACTCGCTTTATCTCTCTTTCTCTCTCTCTCTTTATCTCTCTTTCTCTCTCTCTCTTTCTCTCTTTCTCTCTCTCTCTTTATCTCTCTCTCTCTCTCTCTCTCTCTTTCTCTCTCTGGGGACTGAAGAGGCCAGTTAGGGGGCAAGGCCTCTCATATAATCTCCACACTAGTATTTAATTGACAGGGAAAGAGAATGGGGTCAGGGTAGTGTCCCTCTCTGCTCCCGTTCCACAATGGAAACCCTCCATGATTTATGCACGCCCTTCTTTATAGCCTGATCCCTGATCTGTTTGTGCTCTTATGGTCATTGGCAAGACGGCACCAACAGACCTGGGACCAATAATAAATTCCAAGTCATTTTTGAAAGGAAAATCGATTGAAAGCACCGGCAAACCTACTTGAGGCGATTGAGGCGAAGAGATTTTGAAAAGTCATCATGTTAATTTGTATGCTCGATTCTGGGACCAGAATGAGTTTATTGTCTTGTCATTATGGTTGTGTTGCGTCATGTTTCTCTGTCTGTCTGGCTAGTCAGGAACTAGGCCGTACAGTGTGGTAAAGCTGGGTTTATGACCCACTAGCCCCATTCTGTTATCACTTTTCATTCCTGGATTGTTGGTGAAGATAATATCAGAGTCTTGCAGTATAGGCTATTGGAGGCAGTTAACGGAATCAAAAGATGAGCCTGTATGCTGTTAATATTACTGCTTGTGTTTTTTCTGTACTCGTGAACATTCTAGGTTGTGCAGGTGTGCCCTCGCGTGTGTATGTATGTGGAAGGTTCGATAACGCGTTGCTTTGGGACTGGACGCCTTGACTCTGTGCAAGATCTGGTGAAATGTTCAGTGTTCAACCCACTGTCTCTGTTTGAAGGCTGTGGGTTTTCCAGTAGGACAACGACCCCAAACGCACATCAAAAGCACCCTGAAT
>NC_056450.1:9393916-9406416 GCF_018296145.1 Oncorhynchus tshawytscha | reverse complement strand
ACTCCCTCTCTTGGTCCTCAGTCCATCACCACACTCCCTCTCTTGGTCCTCAGTCCATCACCACACTCCCTCTCTTGGTCCTCAGTCCATCACCACACACCACACCCCTCTCTTGGTCCTCAGTCCATCACCACACTCCCTCTCTTGGTCCTCAGTCCATCACCACACTCCCTCTCTTGGTCCTCAGTCCATCACCACACTCCCTCTCTTGGTCCTCAGTCCATCACCACAGTCCATCACCACACTCCCTCTCTTGGTCCTCAGTCCATCACCACACTCCCTCTCTTGGTCCTCAGTCCATCACCACACTCCCTCTCTTGCTCTTGGTCCTCAGTCCATCACCACACCATCCATCTCTTGGTCCTCAGTCCATCACCACACTCCCTCTCTTGGTCCTCAGTCCATCACCACACTCCCTCTCTTGGTCCTCAGTCCATCACCACACTCCCTCTCTTGGTCCTCAGTCCATCACCACACTCCCTCTCTTGGTCCTCAGTCCATCACCAAACTCCCTCTCTTGGTCCTCAGTCCATCACCACACTCCCTCTCTTGGTCCTCAGTCCATCACCACACTCCCTCTCTTGGTCCTCAGTCCATCACCAAACTCCCTCTCTTGCTCTTGGTCCTCATCTTTGTAAGTCACTTTGATTTAGCCCCTGTGTTTTTTATCGGTTTCTTTCTGAAAATATTTAGTGAACTCCATGACAGTAGATAAAGCAAGGGTCTATAGCAGCACACAAGTAGACTACAAATGCATGCTGGGCCGGGGGCGTGCCCTGAGCTCGTGAAGTGAGCGATACTGGAGCGGGAGAGAAGGCCGACGCTCCAGCCTTTAGGAATCTCGCTCCGCTCTCCAGTCAAATTGGGCAAGCTCCGTTCCTCGCTCCACTCCAGCTCCCCTCCACTCACATACTCGTGTGTGTGTGTATGTGTGTGTGGTTCAGGCTCACATATCGCATACTTATAGACAAGTCTCCCTAACCCCTGACATTAGAATTCATAGACAACTCCCCCTGACCCCCCCCGTAGTCCATCCATGTGCTCTCTAAGTTGTTTTCTAGACATTTAGATTAGTGAGAGGGCTTATGCCGGCCCATCCTCGGTGGAACTAAAAGGATCACTGTCGACGTTCTGACATGCTTGTTGAGCACTTCAGGCTGGTGTGTGTGTGTGTGTGTGTGTGTGTGTGTGTGCGGCATGCTTGTTGAACGCTGACTCAAGACAACAGTGTGACGTGTTTCCTCAGGTCATTAACCCTGGCTAAATGGCTGAAAGAAGACTGCTGTTGAAAGAGTCCTGTTGTTGACTGGTGCCTTTTTCACTATTGGTGCTGTCGACTTTAACACTCCAAGGCCTGTGGCAAAATGTCTATTCGTTGCAGTGTTCTGTATGGAAATGAAAGCAATAGAAGTCTATCTATTTCTATGGTATTCTGCTCTCATCTCCTCTCTGGCACAGCGGGGCACAACAAACACTTCCATTCTATAGTGATTCTCTGGCCACTGACTCTACATGCATGTATTCCGTTTCTGACTCGTTCCCTGAAAGAGTGTTGTTCTTTGAGACTGGTGTTTTGCGGGTACTATTTAATGAATCTGCCAGTTGAGGACTTGTGAGGCGTCTGTTTCTCAAACTAGAGACACTAATGTACTTGTCCTCTTGCTCAGTTGTGCACCGGGGCCTCCCACTCCTCTTTCTATTCTGGTTAGTGCCAGTTTGTGCTGTTCTGTGAGGGGAGTAGTACACAGCGCTGTACGAGATCTTCAGTTTCTTGGCAATTTCTCGCATGGAATAACTTTCATTTATCAGAACAAGAATAGACTGATGAGTTTCAGAAGAAAGTTAATTGTTTCTGGCCATTTAGCCTGTAATCGAACCAGTCTAAAGAAGGCCAGTTTTATTGCTTTTTTAATTAGGACAACAGTTTTCAGCGGTGCTAACATAATTGCAGAAGGGTTTTCTAAATGATCAATTAGCCTTTTAAAATGATCAACTTGGATTAGCTAACACAACGTGCCATTGGAACACAGGAGTGATGGTTGCTGATAATGGGCCTCTGTATGCCTATGTAGATATTCCATTAAAATTCTGCCGTTTCCAGCCACAATAGTCATTTACAACATTAACAATGTCTACACTGTATTTCTGATCAATTTTATGTTATTTTGATGGACAAAAAAAAAGTGCTTTTCTTTCAAAAAACGAGGCCATTTCTAAGTGACCGCAAACTTTTGAACGGTAGTGTATGCTTAGATTAGAGACCGCTTGAAATTGAAATGGAGGTTCTTCGGGCAATATCTACATATTGCAGTACTGATTGTGATGGTTAACGCTAGAGGCTCTGGCTAAAGGATGGTGAGGTGGTGGCCTGGGGCTGATGTTGGCTTGGAGAGGAAGCACCCTGGCGCTCACTGGCACAGTTTGCCTCTGTGTGAATGTTAGTGTTAGTCATTTGGCACAGTGGATTTCAGTGAATAGGTGTGATCCGGGGCACACACATTGTTAGCCTGCGGCTCTTCCTCTCAGCGAGACCACACAAAAGGGCCATTGTAGCCCCGGGTGCCCCACAGGCTTTACATAACGAGGACCCTTCAGTGGGTCCAACCCCGGTTTGCGCCGCTCTCTCCTCTGGCCAGCCCCAACGGCTCCGCCATGCTGCTAATGGTCCCCTTTCAGCTCTGGCTGTCCCCTCAGCATGGTTGGACAGGGCTGTGGTGTGGACGTCCCTTCCCTCTCATTCAGACCATTGTTGAGCACTGACTGAGAAGATTCCACTTCCTGTGCGATACCATACTGTCCGCCCATTTTGATGCTGTTCTACTCAACCCTACTGCGTAAGATCGTATAATCTGCTTTGGTGCCGCATGTTTACTCATCTAGGAAGTGGGATTATTTGAGGATTCCATGCTCTGCAAGCTTGGTGATGATGCTCCGACTCTGAGAGTGTTCAACTCACTTCCTTGCGCGCGTATAGTTAGCTGTGTTTCTTGGCAGTTCTTTGCTGGTGCACTGCAGTCTTCTCTCAGACAGACGCCGTACTGTATGTGGCCACATCTCTCATTACCTGCCTTTTATGATCAGGGCTGTTTTGAGATTGTTCTCAGGAAGCTTGCTGAAGACCGCAGCGGGCGGAGACTGCGTCATGTCTCGTTTCATATCGGCATCTACTGTATGAGCCTGTAGTGGGAGGTTTACGGTGAGACAGGCTTCCCAATCAGCTCATCTGTCACTGTACTGTAGACCACCATACACTCACGCACCCATAACTCTGTGGAGATCAGGTAGGGTGACCGTACTGTATATCTCTGGGTTAACCCAGTTTCCGACATACCCTCCATTATTCCTTCTCTGGGAGGAGGTTGGGGTTTTCCCTTCTGTCGATCAGGGCCTCAAATGACCCAGGAGACTGTGGTGTGTGTGTGTGTGTGTGTGTGTGTGTGTGTGTGTGTGTGTGTGTGTGTGTGTGTGTGTGTGTGTGTGTGTGTGTGTGTGTCAAATCCAATTGTATTGGTGACATACACATATTTAGCAGATGTTATTGTGGGTGTAGAGAAATGCTTGTGTTCCTAGCTCCAACAGTGCAGTAGTATCTAACAATACACACAAATCTAAAAGTAAAAGAATGGAATTAAGAAAAATATAAATATTAGTACGAGCAATGTCGGAGTGGCATTGACTAAAATACAGTAGAATAGAATACAGTATATAGATATGAAATGAGTAATGTTGTATGTAAACATTACTAAAGTGACTAGTGTTCCATTATTAAAGTGATTCCATGTCTATGTATATTGGGCAGCAGCCTCTAAGGTGCAGGGTTGAGTAACCGGGTGGTAGCCGGGTAGTGATGGCTATTTAAACACTCTGATGGCCTTGAGATAGAAGCTGTTTTTCAGTCTCTCGGTCCCTACTTTGATGCACCTGTACTGACCTCGCCTTCTGGATGGTAGCGGGGGGAACAGGCAGTGGTGAACAGGCAGTGTTGTCCTTGATCTTTTTGGCCTTCCTGTGACATTGGGTGCTGTAGGTGTCCTGGAGGGCAGGTAGTTTGCCACCGGTGATTCGTTGGGCAGACCGCACCACCCTCTTGAGAGCGGTTACATTTGTGGGCGGTGCAGTTGCCGTACCGGGCGGTGATACAGCCCGACAGGATGCTCTCACTTGTGCATCTGTAAAAGTTTGAGGTTTTTAGGTGCCAAGACAGATTTCTTCAGCCTCCTGAGGTTGAAGAGGCACTGCTGCACCTTCACCATTTAAGTTTGTCAGTGATGTGTCTGCCGAGAAACTTGAAACGTTCCACCTTCTCCACTGTGATCCCGTTGATGTGGATAGGGGGGTGCTCCCTCTGCTGTTTCCTGAAGTCCATGATCAACTCTTCTTTTTCTTTTTTTGACGTTAAATGAGGTTATTTTCCTGGCACCACTCACCGAGGGTCCTCACCTCATCCCTGTAGGCTGTCTGTGTGCATGGCCACGCAGTCATGGGTGGACAGGGAGTACAGGAGAGGGCTGAAAACGCACCCTTGTGGGGCCCCTGTGTTGAGGATAAGCGAAGTGGAGGTTGTTGTTTCCTACCTTCACCACCTGGGGGCAGCCCGTCAGGAAGTCAAGGACCCAGTTGGGCAGGGTGATGAGCTTCAAGGGCACTATGGTGTTGAATGCTGAGCTATAGTTAATGAACAGCATTCTTACATAGGTATTCCTCTTGTCCAGATGGGATAGGGCGGTGTGCAGTGCGATGGCGATCGTCTGTGGATCTATTGGGGCAGTAAGCAAATTGAAGTGGGTGTCAGGTAGAGGTGATTTGGTCCTTAAATATCCTCTCAAAGCACGTTGAGTTCAGTTACCTTTGTTCCTGCCCCCAAGAAAGCAATGGTGGACATCTTGAATCAAGTGGGGACAGCAGACTGGGAAAGGGAGAGATTGAATATGTCCGTAAACACTCCAGCCAGCTGGTCTGCTGGTCTGTGTGTGTGTGTGTGTGTGCACCATTCCGTTTGGTTCCAGCCAGGTTTCCTTCCACTTGTTTGTTCTCATTGGGACCCCCTGTTTCTCTTGCTCTCTCTCTGTGGTAGAGCTCGGACCAGACTGTGCCACACATGGCTGCACGGGAAACTGCTCTGTGACGCACCAAGGGCCCAAGTGTTACTGCACCGTCGGCTATGAAGTCAGCCAGGACGGAAAGACATGCAAAGGTGAGACCGACACCTGGCCATATTCATGCAGTTACAGTAGCCCTATGACAGTCCCAGGCCTGACCAGTGGCTGGCTGACTGACTGACCCACTGTCAACTGACTGACTGATTCACTCACTCAGTCATTTACTCACTGGCTGACTCACTGACTGGCTGACTGATTCACTCGCTGACTCACTGACTGGCTGACTGATTCACTCGCTGACTCACTGACTGGCTGACTGATTCGCTCGCTGACTCACTCACTGACTGGCTGACTGATTCACTCGCTGACTCACTGACCGGCTGACTGATTCACTCGCTGACTCACTGACCGGCTGACTGATTCACTCGCTGACTCACTGACTGGCTGACTGATTCACTCCCTGACTACTGACTGGCTGACTGATTCACTCACTGACTCACTGACTGGCTGACTGATTCACTCCCTGACTACTGACTGGCTGACTGATTCACTCGCTGACTCACTGACTGGCTGACTGATTCACTCGCTGACTGGCTGGCTGACTCACTGAATGGCTGACTGACTGTACCCTGCCTGCCTCCTCAGATTTCAACGAATGTAGTGGGTACAGGACCTGCAGTCAGACGTGCTCCAACAACGAGGGCTCCTACACCTGCAGCTGTGTGGAGGGCTACCTACTGCAGCCAGACAACCGCTCCTGCAAGGCCAAGAATGGTGAGAGACACACACACACACACACACACACACACACACACACAGAGCATACAACCACACACACGAACACCACAGCCTCCTGGGTCACATTAACATATTGTGCAGATAGATGTGAGGTCTACATGTGCTAACTTGCCAATGAGCAAAGCTAGACTTTATTTCAAATATCAAAACTGAATCGCAATGATTCATTTGATTTAATTTTTCTCTTTGAGTCTGTTATTTGAAGTCTTGTCATGCTGCATTATAGTGGGGGAATCAGATTTGCATGGTTTGACAATCTATAACGCTGTTACAATTTAATTTACAGGGATGAGATGTCAGACCGATGCAATGAATCTGTGACCTTTCTTCCCCTCTCTCTCGCTCTCTCCCCTCTCTCCCTCTCTCTCCCTCTCTCCCCTCTCTCTCCCTCTCTCTCTTCTCTCTCTCTCTCCCTCTCTCCTCTCTCCTCTCTCCCTCTCCCCCTCTCTCTCTCAGATCCTGTGGAGCAGCTGCCGGTGCTGCTGATCACTAACCTAAATGACATCCGCTGTACGTCTCTGAGCGGCATGCCGACCCGCCTCCCAGCAATAAGCACCAACCAGGTGAGCGCTTCTCTGGAAGACTTTTAGCAGGCTGTGTCCTGGCTGGTTTAGGGACACATACTGTATCGACAGTGACGGTGTCCAGCCTAGTGCCCTTTGACACAGCCTCTCTTATCTCTCTCGACTGTCGTCCTCTCTCTATCTGTTCAATAAGTCCCGTTTGTCTGACACCAACGACCCCCATTGGAAATAAATGTTGTATAGCACGTTCATGTCTTCTGGGATTTTAAACTATTCTAAAGTGTCTTTTTTTTTTTAAAGCGCTTTATAAAACCCAACGTATTATTCATCAACTGCTTATTTTGTTCAAAAATAGACCACTGCCATGGATTTCAACTACGCCCAGGAGACGGTTTGTTGGATCGACGTGGGCGACTCGCCCGCCAACACCCATCTGAAGTGTGCCTCCATCCCAGAGCTGAAGACTGTCACTGACATCAGGATCATTAACATCTCCCTCAGCCTGCACCGTGAGTAGAAGAGACACACACACACACACACACACACACATAAACGTACACGCAAGCACACACACGCACAGCCTGTACCGTGAGTAGAAGAGACACACACACACACACATAAACGTGCACGCAAGCACACACACGCACAGCCTGTACCATGTGTAGAGGAGCCGACCTACCTGTCCTTTTTTTGACCTATGCCACCCGCCTGTTTTTTCATTAGGACAGACACTGGTGAAGGTGAGAGAGGAAACCGATGGGAGTGCAGAGGAAAGATATATAGAGAGAGGAAAGAGATGTAGAGAGCAGATGTAGAGATATAGATATAGAGAGGAAAGAGATATAGATATATAGAGAGAGGAAAGAGATGTAGAGAGCAGATGTAGAGATATAGATATAGAGAGGAAAGAGATATAGATATATAGAGAGAGGAAAGAGATGTAGAGAGCAGATGTAGAGATATAGATATAGAGAGGAAAGAGATGTAGAGAGCAGATGTAGAGATATAGATATAGAGAGGAAAGAGATGTAGAGAGCAGATGAAGAGATACAGATATATAGAGAGGAAAGAGATGTAGATATATAGAGAGGAAACCGATGGGAGTGCAGAGGAAAGATATATAGAGAGGAGATGTAGAGATATAGATATAGAGAGGAAAGAGATATAGAGAGGAGATGTATATAGATATAGAGAGGAAAGAGATGTAGAGAGAGATGTAGAGATATAGATATAGAGAGGAAAGAGATATAGAGAGGAGATGTAGAGATATAGATATAGAGAGGAAAGAGATGTAGAGAGCAGATGTAGAGATATAGATATAGAGAGGAAAGAGATGTAGAGAGCAGATGTAGAGATATAGATATAGAGAGGAAAGAGATGTATGAAGAGATACAGATATATAGAGAGAAAGAGATGTAGATATATAGAGAGGAAAGAGATATAGATATAGAGAGGAAACCGATGGGAGTGCAGAGGAAAGATATATAGAGAGGAGATGTAGAGATATAGATATAGAGAGGAAACCGATGGGAGTGCAGAGGAAAGATATATAGAGAGGAGATGTAGAGATATAGATATAGAGAGGAAAGAGATGTAGATATATAGAGAGGAAACCGATGGGAGTGCAGAGGAAAGATATATAGAGAGAGGAAAGAGATATAGAGAGCAGATGTAGAGATATAGATATATAGAGAGGAAAGAGATGGGAGTGGAGAGGAAAGATATATATATATATATAGAGAGAGAGAGAGAGGAAAGAGATATAGAGAGGAGATGTAGAGATATAGATATAGAGAGGAAAGAGATATAGATATATAGAGAGGAAAGAGAGATATAGAGAGGAAAAATATAGAGGGCAAAGAGAGATGTAGAGATATAGATATACAGAGAGGTATAGATAAATAGAGAGCAAAGATGTAGAGATATAGATATATAGAGGGGTATAGATATATATATATATAGAGAGCAAAGATGTAGAGATATAGATATATAGAGGGGTATAGATATATATATAGAGAGCAAAGATGTAGAGATATCGAGAGGAGATATATATATATATATATATATATATATAAATAAGAAAGAAGCATCGACTAGCCTACCGCTCCAACTGGAGGGACACACACGTACGCACACACAGTAGAGATGACGCAATAACCACCCGGCGGCGCCCGACTCTGAATCCTGCTCGTGGCAGCATAAAAGTTCAGAGCAGAAGTGCTGAGCGCAGCTCTATTCCCATACAGGTTCCTCTTCCTGAACAGTGCTGCCCTGACATGGTGCTAAATCACTGCGGATGAAAGCGTGGCTGATATACAGTAATATCACCCAGAGAGGAGTAGTTACAGTATGCCCTCCGAGGGTTAACTGGCACATTGTGCCGTACAGCTTGATGTGCCGACCCCACAATAAAGTAGACCCCAACACACTGTTGATAATGTACGGTTTGGCGTGTTAGCCAGTAGCCGCGATCCATTATAAACCACCTCCCGTTTATTGTTTCTGATTGGACAGATTTACAGCGGGTTTGTTTCAAACGGCACCCTATTTCCCCCATGGGGCTGGTCAAAAGTAAGGCTCTGGTCAAAACAAGTGCGCTTATAAAAAGGAATTGAAGTGCTATTTGGGAATGTCTGGCCTGCAGTTTGTATGTCCTCACAGCCCACAGGCCCTGCATTAACTCAGGGCTGTCATCTGTTGGGCGACACATGCACACACACATGCACACACACACACACACACACACACACACGCACACGCATTAGAATGGGAAACTCACTTGTTAATATGGATTTAAGATTGATCATTAGATGAGGTTTGTCTTTGTGTCTCCCTGACAGAGTGCTATTACTAGTGGGCAGGAATGTACGGGTGTGGGTGTTTGTGTGTGTGTGTGTGTGTGTGTGTGTGTGTGTGTGTGTGTGTGTGTGTGTGTGTGTGTGTGTGTGTGTGTGTGTGTGTAAAGTGTAAAGTGTAAAGTGTTCCATTGAGAATAAGCCTGAGGGGTGGAAACACAGACATGAAGAAAACAGGTTATGAGTTGGGTGAAGGACTAGAACGTGGGACAGAGTTTGAGACCAACCTACGACCTGATGATTGTCATTTCCACGGGAAAGTACCCATGAGGACAGACGTGAGGTCCGTAGGTGCGCGTCACATGGCAACTAAGAGTCTATGTTTTTGAGAAATGAAGGTGTGTGTGTGTGTATACATTCTTCAAAGTTTTCCATCCTAAAAAAAAGGTGAATAAGCTAAAGTTTTGATTTCTGGTCAAACTACCAGTTAAAATATTAGAAATACCTCAAAACACAATAATGTTGACTAAAAAACCCTTACAACTAATATCAACACTTACATTTAGATTTGGAGAAATTATTTGCTTTCTGTAAGTTTATTAATCATTGCCTTGTAATTCAATGACCAAAAACCCACATCTTTCTGATATTTTCAAATGTCTCTCCCTCGTGAGGGATAATGAATGTTAACGGAAGTAACAAGTGAAGGTAGACGGTAGACCTAGTAATTAGTTATGTTGTTTTTACTGATATCAAGTTTGTTTATGAATTATTAAGTGATTCAGACTGGGAATTCTGTTACCAGATCGGAGTTACTGCAATTTCATTGGCTTAAAGGGGAAGTCATAGGAGTCACACCACGCACCACACA
This sequence comes from Oncorhynchus tshawytscha, assembly GCF_018296145.1. NCBI lineage: Eukaryota > Metazoa > Chordata > Actinopteri > Salmoniformes > Salmonidae > Oncorhynchus > Oncorhynchus tshawytscha. The sequence continues at coordinate 9,396,329 of NC_056450.1, read as the reverse complement.
AGCTGCTATTTTCCTCTCTTCCACTGGCATACTGTTATGTTCAGCTCAGAACTGTTTTCTTTATCTTTCTGTTCTCTGGTGTTCAACGCAAGACTGTTAAAGCAGTCTGGACAACCTTCTGTCTGTCTGTCTGTGTGTCTGTCTGTGTGTCTGGTCTCTTCTTTCAATTCAATTTACTTTATTGGCATGATGTAACAATGTACATATTGCCAAAGCTTACTTTGGATATTTACAACATGATGATGATAATAAGAATCAAAATTGTCAACGGGACAACAGTAACCAAGGGTCAAAATAACCAACACATTGAACAATAACAATAAGCATACAGTAGAGGACATGTGCAGGTTGATTGGTCTGTCAGACACGGTCCCTCAACTTATGGCAGGCAGCAATGTAGTGCGCTGCCAACCCACAGCTCTCTCCCCCAACAGGATGGGTGGCCTATTCTCATCAGAGAGGTCTTTGAAACCTTGGAATAAGGGTTTCAAATTTGGGGAAATGACACACTCTGATTGTTTTATATTTGTGACATTTTGTCAGGAAATGCAGCTCCGTCTCAGGTTCTGCTGTTGTGCAGTGGTTGCACAGCCTTTCCTCTACAGGGAGCCAGGTTTTTCCTGTGTCTTTGTCAAGATTTTGATCAGTAACCATGGTCAAATAGTTAGGCACGGTGTACTGTCGATTTAGGGCCAGATAGAACTGCATTTTGCTTTGTGCTTGTGTTTCCCAATAAGCAATGTAGTTTTGTGTTGTAATTTGTTTTATTCTGATTGATTGGATGTTCTGAGGCTTCAGTGTGTTAGAACAGGTTTGTGAACTCAGGACCAACTGGATGAGGGGACTATTTTCTTTGCTCAGCTCTTGGCATTGTAGGGCTTGGTAATGATATGAGAGGGGGGTCACTGTATTTTAGATGTTTCCAAAATTGAATTGCTCTTTTTGAGTTTTTATTCTTAGTGGATATTGGCCTAATTCTGCCCTGCATGTATTGTTTGTAGTTTTCCTCTGGACATGTAGGAGAATCTTACAGAACTCTGCATGCGGGGATTCAGTGTGGTGTTTGTCCTGTTTGGGGAAATCTTGTTTTGCAAGTGGACCCCACACCTCGCTGCCATAAAGTGCAATTGTTTCAATGACACATTCAATTAGTTTTAGCCAAATTTGAATAGGGTATTTCAATTTGAAATTGTTTGTTTTTAATGGCGTAGAATTCCCTGCACGCTTTCTCTCTGTTCATTCACTGCCTCATTTAAGGTATCCAGTTGAGCTTATTTTTAAACTTAAGTAAGTGTTGTGTGTGTGTGCAGTACTCTCTATATATTGTACCGATTGAGAACTTTGGTCTAATTCCCTGAGATCTGGATCTTCTCTGGAAAATCATTATTTTAGTCTTTTGGGGGTTTACTGCCAGGGACCAGGTCTGGCAGTACTGCTCTAGCAGGTCATGCTCTGCGGGGGACAGCAGGCGTAGGTCATCTGCAAAGAGTAGGCATTTAACCTCTGAATTGTGGGGACTAACACCAGGGGCTGAGGATTTTTCTAGAATAGTGGCCAATTCATTGATGTAAATATTGAAGAGTGCAGGGCTCAGATTGCAACCCTGACGAAGGCCCCGCCCCTGGTTAAAGAATTCTGTTATTTTTTTGCCAATTTTAATGCTGCACGTATTGCCAGTATACATTGATTTAATTAGGTCATATGTTTTACCCCCTACACCACTTTCAATAACTTTGTAGAACAGTCCTGTATGCCAAATAGAATCCAATTATTTTTGGAAGTCGATAAAGCAAGCGTATATTTTGGTGGACATGTTTATCTATCAGGGTGTGTGGGGTGTAAATGTGATCAGTCGTGCGATGTTTTGGTATAAATCCAATTTGGCCTTTACTCAAGACATTGTGCTTATTAAGGAAGTTTAGAACTCTTACATTTATAATACTACAGAAAACCTTCCCTGGGTTACTGTTCACACAAATGCCTCTGTAGTTCAAATTGGTCTCCGTTCTTAAAGATTGGGGTTATTAGTCCTTGATTCCAGATGTCAGGGAAATAACCTACACTCAGGATCAAATTAAACCGTTTTAATATAGCCAATTGAAATCTTGCACTAGTGAGTTTGAGCATCTCATTTAGGATGCCATCGTGTCCGCATGCTTTTTAAATTTGAGGGCCTGAAGTTTCTTACAGAGCTCCTGGTCAGTAACTGGGGAGTCCAATGGATTTTCATTGTCCTTTATTTATTTCTCTAATCCATTCAACTTCTCATGAATTTGGCTTTCTGCGTTTGTGTCAATTTGAACGGTGCAGTAGAGTGTTTTAATATGGGTTGTCCATATGTCACCATTTGGTATCGCTAATTCCTCTTGTTTCGATTATAAATAAAATACATTTAAATCCCAATTTTGCCAGA